>NC_037681.1:55793249-56068376 GCF_003255815.1 Theropithecus gelada
TTCATATCCTTTGCCCACTTTTTGATGGGGTTGTTTGTTTTTTTCTTGTAAATTTGTTTGAGTTCTTTGTAGGTTCTGGATATTAGCCCTTTGTCAGATGAGTAGATTGCAAAAATTTTCTCCCATTCTGTAGGTTGCCTGTTCACTCTGATGGTAGTTTCTTTTGCTGTGCAGAAGCTCTTTAGTTTAATGAGATCCCATTTGTCAATTTTGGCTTTTGCTGCCGTTGCTTTTGGTGTTTTAGACATGAAGTCTTTGCCCATGCCTATGTCCTGAATGGTACTACCTAGGTTTTCCTCTAGGATTTTTATGGTATTAGGTCTAACATTTAAGTCTCTAATCCATCTTGAATTAATTTTCGTATAAGGAGTAAGGAAAGGATCCAGTTTCAGCTTTCTACTTATGGCTAGCCAATTTTCCCAGCACCATTTATTAAATAGGGAATCCTTTCCCCATTTCTTGTTTCTCTCAGGTTTGTCAAAGATCAGATGGCTGTAGATGTGTGGTATTATTTCTGAGGACTCTGTTCTGTTCCATTGGTCTATATCTCTGTTTTGGTACCAGTACCATGCTGTTTTGGTTACTGTAGCCTTGTAGTATAGTTTGAAGTCAGGTAGCGTGATGCCTCCAGCTTTGTTCTTTTGACTTAGGATTGTCTTGGAGATGCGGGCTCTTTTTTGGTTCCATATGAACTTTAAAGCAGTTTTTTCCAATTCTGTGAAGAAACTCATTGGTAGCTTGATGGGGATGGCATTGAATCTATAAATTACCTTGGGCAGTATGGCCATTTTCACTATATTGATTCTTCCTATCCATGAGCATGGTATGTTCTTCCATTTGTTTGTGTCCTCTTTTATTTCACTGAGCAGTGGTTTGTAGTTCTCCTTGAAGAGGTCCTTTACATCCCTTGTAAGTTGGATTCCTAGGTATTTGATTCTCTTTGAAGCAATTGTGAATGGAAGTTCATTCATGATTTGGCTCTCTGTTTGTCTGTTACTAGTGTATAAGAATGCTTGTGATTTTTGCACATTAATTTTGTATCCTGAGACTTTGCTGAAGTTGCTTATCAGCTTAAGGAGATTTTGGGCTGAGACAATGGGGTTTTCTAAATATACAATCATGTCATCTGCAAAGAGGGACAATTTGACTTCTTCTTTTCCTAACTGAATACCCTTGATTTCTTTCTCTTGCCTGATTGCCCTAGCCAGAACTTCCAACACTATGTTGAATAGGAGTGGTGAGAGAGGGCATCCCTGTCTTGTGCCAGTTTTCAAAGGGAATTTTTCCAGTTTTTGCCCATTCAGTATGATATTGGCTGTGGGTTTGTCATAAATAGCTCTTATTATTTTGAGGTACGTTCCATCAATACCGAATTTATTGAGCGTTTTTAGCATGAAGGGCTGTTGAATTTTGTCAAAAGCCTTTTCTGCATCTATTGAAATAATCATGTGGTTCTTGTCTTTGGTTCTGTTTATATGCTGGATTATGTTTATTGATTTGCGAATGTTGAACCAGCTTTGCATCCCAGGGATGAAGCCCACTTGATCATGGTGGATAAGCTTTTTGATGTGTTGCTGAATCCGGTTTGCCAGTATTTTATTGAGGATTTTTGCATCGATGTTCATCAGGGATATTGGTCTAAAATTCTCTTTTTTTGTTGTATCTCTGCCAGGCTTTGGTATCAGGATGATGTTGGCCTCATAAAATGAGTTAGGGAGGATTCCCTCTTTTTCTATTGATTGGAATAGTTTCAGAAGGAATGGTACCAACTCCTCCTTGTACCTCTGGTAGAATTCAGCTGTGAATCCATCTGGTCCTGGACTTTTTTTGGTTGGTAGGCTATTAATTGTTGCCTCAATTTCAGAGCCTGCTATTGGTCTATTCAGGGATTCAACTTCTTCCTGGTTTAGTCTTGGAAGAGTGTAAGTGTCCAGGAAATTATCCATTTCTTCTAGATTTTCCAGTTTATTTGCGTAGAGGTGTTTATAGTATTCTCTGATGGTAGTTTGTATTTCTGTGGGGTCAGTGGTGATATCCCCTTTTTCATTTTTAATTGCGTCGATTTGATTCTTCTCTCTTTTCTTCTTTATTAGTCTTGCTAGTGGTCTGTCAATTTTGTTGATCTTTTCAAAAAACCAACTCCTGGATTCATTGATTTTTTGGAGGGTTTTTTGTGTCTCTATCTCCTTCAGTTCTGCTCTGATCTTAGTTATTTCTAGCCTTCTGCTAGCTTTCGAATGTGTTTGCTCTTGCTTCTCTAGTTCTTTTAATTGCAATGTTAGAGTGTCAATTTTAGATCTTTCCTGCTTTCTCTTGTGGGCATTTAGTGCTATAAATTTCCCTCTACACACTGCTTTAAATGTGTCCCAGAGATTCTGGTATGTTGTATCTTTGTTCTCATTGGTTTCAAAGAACATCTTTATTTCTGCCTTCATTTCGTTATGTACCCAGTAGTCATTCAGGAGCAGGTTGTTCAGTTTCCATGTAGTTGAGCGGTTTTGATTGAGTTTCTTAGTCCTGAGTTCTAGTTTGATTGCACTGTGGTCTGAGAGACAGTTTGTTATAATTTCTGTTCTTGTACATTTGCTGAGGAGTGCTTTACTTCCAATTACGTGGTCAATTTTGGAATAAGTACGATGTGGTGCTGAGAAGAATGTATATTCTGTTGATTTGGGGTGGAGAGTTCTATAGATGTCTATTAGGTCTGCTTGCTGCAGAGATGAGTTCAATTCCTGGATATCCTTGTTAACTTTCTGTCTCGTTGATCTGTCTAATGTTGACAATGGAGTGTTGAAGTCTCCCATTATTATTGTATGGGAGTCTAAGTCTCTTTGTAAGTCTCTAAGGACTTGCTTTATGAATCTGGGTGCTCCTGTATTGGGTGCATATATATTTAGGATAGTTAGGTCTTCCTGTTGAATTGATCCCTTTACCATTATGTAATGGCCTTCTTTGTCTCTTTTGATCTTTGATGGTTTAAAGTCTGTTTTATCAGAGACTAGTATTGCAACCCCCGCTTTTTTTTGTTCTCCATTTGCTTGGTAAATCTTCCTCCATCCCTTTATTTTGAGCCTATGTATGTCTCTGCGTGTGAGATGGGTCTCCTGAATACAGCAGACTGATGGGTCTTGACTCTTTATCCAGTTTGCCAGTCTGTGTCTCTTAATTGGAGCATTTAGTCCATTTACATTTAAGGTTAAGATTGTTATGTGTGAACTTGATCCTGCCATTATGATATTAACTGGTTATTTTGCTCATTAGTTGATGCAGTTTCTTCCTAGCCTCGATGGTCTTTACATTTTGGCATGTTTTTGAGATGGCTGGTACCGGTTGTTCCTTTCCATGTTGAGTGCTTCCTTCAGGGTCTCTTGTAAGGCAGGCCTAGTGGTGACAAAATCTCTAAGCATTTGCTTATCTGTAAAGGATTTTATTTCTCCTTCACTTATGAAACTTAGTTTGGCTGGATATGAAATTCTGGGTTTAAAATTCTTTTCTTTAAGAATGTTGAATATTGGCCCCCACTCTCTTCTGGCTTGGAGAGTTTCTGCCGAGAGATCTGCTGTGAGTCTGATGGGCTTCCCTTTGTGGGTAACCCGACCTTTCTCTCTGGCTGCCCTTAAGATTTTTTCCTTCATTTCAACTTTGGTGAATCTGGCAATTATGTGTCTTGGAGTTGCTCTTCTCGAGGAGTATCTTTGTGGCGTTCTCTGTATTTCCTGGATTTGAATGTTGGCCTGCCCTACTAGGTTGGGGAAGTTCTCCTGGATGATATCCTGAAGAGTGTTTTCCAACTTGGTTCCATTTTCCCCCTCACTTTCAGGCACCCCAATCAGACGTAGATTTGGTCTTTTTACATAATCCCATACTTCTTGCAGGCTTTGTTCATTTCTTTTTCTTCTTTTTTCTTTTGGTTTCTCTTCTCGCTTCATTTCATTCATTTGATCCTCAATTGCTGATACTCTTTCTTCCAGTTGATCGAGTCGGTTACTGAAGCTTGTGCATTTGTCACGTATTTCTCGTGTCATGGTTTTCATCTCTTTCATTTCGTTTATGACCTTCTCTGCATTAATTAGTCTAGCCGTCAATTCTTCCACTTTTTTTTCAAGATTTTTAGTTTCTTTGCGCTGGGTACGTAATTCCTCCTTTAGCTCTGAGAAATTTGATGGACTGAAGCCTTCTTCTCTCATCTCGTCAAAGTCATTCTCCGTCCAGCTTTGATCCGTTGCTGGCGATGAGCTGCGCTCCTTTGCCGGGGGAGATGCGCTCTTGTTTTTTGAATTTCCAGCTTTTCTGCCCTGCTTTTTCCCCATCTTTGTGGTTTTATCTGCCTCTGGTCTTTGATGATGGTGATGTACTGATGGGGTTTTGGTGTAGGTGTCCTTCCTGTTTGATAGTTTTCCTTCTAACAGTCAGGACCCTCAGCTGTAGGTCTGTTGGAGATTGCTTGAGGTCCACTCCAGACCCTGTTTGCCTGGGTAACAGCAGCAGAGGCTGCAGAAGATAGAATATTTCTGAACAGCAAGTGTACCTGTCTGATTCTTGCTTTGGAAGCTTCCTCTCAGGGGTGTACTTCACCCTGTGAGGTGTGGGGTGTCAGACTGCCCCTAGTGGGGGATGTCTCCCAGCTAGGCTACTCAGGGGTCAGGGACCCGCTTGAGCAGGGAGTCTGTCCCTTCTCAGATCTCAACCTCCGTGTTGGGAGATCCACTGCTCTCTTCAAAGCTGTCAGACAGAGTCGTTTGCGTCTGCAGAGGTGTCTGCTGCTTTGTTATTGTTTTCTGTGCCCTGCCCCCAGAGGTGGAGTCTACAGAGACAGGCAGGTTTCCTTGAGCTGCTGTGAGCTCCACCCAGTTCGAGCTTCCCAGCAGCTTTGTTTACCTACTTAAGCCTCAGCAATGGCGGGCGCCCCTCCCCCAGCCTCGCTGCTGCCTTGCCGGTAGATCACAGACTGCTGTAATAGCAATGAGGGAGGCTCCGTGGGTGTGGGACCCTCCCGGCCAGGTGTGGGATATGATCTCCTGGTGTGCCTGTTTGCTCAAAGCGCAGTATTGGGGTGGGAGTTACCCGATTCTCCAGGTGTTGTGTGTCTCAGTTCCCCTGGCTAGGAAAAGGGATTCCCTTCCCCCTTGCGCTTCTCAGGTGAGGCAATGCCTCGCCCTGCTTCAGCTCTGAACCCAGTACCTCAGTTGAAAATGCCGAAATCACCGGTCTTCTGTGTCGCTGGCGCTGGGAGTTGAAGACTGGAGCTGCTCCTATTCGGCCATCTTGCTCCGCCCCCCTATTATTATTTTTATACATAGGGATTAATCAGTAAAATAATTTCAACTCCAGTAACTTGATTTTCATTTATTAAACTCATCTTTAGGTAGATTATATCACTGAACTTTGTTTTTCCGTTATCCAGTGATGAAACACTTCACCTGTTTTTCTATGGCATGCCTCTCCTTTACTCTGCACCTGGTGGCAGCTACTAGAATTGCTGGCATAATGTTGAGAGGTATTAATATTCTTCTATTATTATTCTAGACTCTTTATGACACCTCAACCATTTTTACGTATTGTTCATAGTCACTCTACATAGATGTTCTTATTACCTTCTCTCTCTCACCCCACAATCATCCATAGAAATATCAGAAAACAGAACTGCCTCTTTCACATCTCCTTGCCCCACACTCAGGTATTCCTACAGCCAAGAAAGGGGGTTATTTAAATACAAGAATGCTTGCTAGGAGAAAACCGAACTGTGGAGAAGGAGTTCAAAGACCAATTCCTACTTCTGAATTCAGTTCTCAATGTAAGCTCTCAAATAAAATCATACTTTTCTTTTTTCCTGTCCACTCTCTCTTTGAAAAAAGCACTATCAAACTGTCACTTATTTTCCACGTTTCATCTCCCAATGACAAGAAAACTTGAAAACGCACTACAGTCATTTCTAAAGGCATTCCTCCTTCCCTGTGCACCCCCTGACTCCCTTCCCTCAATGTAACTCAGGGAGAAATACCAAATTGTCTTATAAGTTGCATGGAGTTCTATATTTTGTACATGCTACCTCATTGAGTTGCAGCTAAATGTGCTGCCTGTGAGGCATTGTGCTGGCAGTGGTGAGGAAATAAATCATTGCTCAGTGGGAATGATGAAGGTACCTGTGTCACAAGGAATAAGATTCATCCCTTTTGTGAATGCTTTATAAGTTGTAAAGTTCTTATGTGCTAAGTCAAGCATTAAAATATTTTTTCCCACATGACAACTTCACAATACATAGCATTTGAGGGGATGGGGAATGTATCAATCAGCCAGAGGTGAGGTAGCCATTTACTTTTTACGTTTTTATTCTTACCTATCTGTCCTCTACACATCAAAATAATTACACCACAGTCAATTTCCATTTATCTCGTTTTGTTTGTTATGTAACCTGATGACATTCCCACTAGAAGAATCCTCAGTTTCAAAGATATTAAATTAGGAATTGCTTTAAAAAAAAGCCTCCCATGGAATGAATACATTCTTTTTTCCAGTGCGTAGCACCCTCCTTGCCAATAATCCTAAAGTATTGCCAAAACAGACAGATAAAACTACTTCAACAACACCTAATATTTCCAGAGCAAAAATTTCTCTGGAAACTGCTTTCGTGTGCTTCCTAGCTAAAATGAACAAAAACGAACATATGTTTCTTAAGGAAGAGTACTTTGAGAGAGAACAAAAAAGAAAGAAAGAAAAAAGGTCCGTTGTTTGAGCATAGCTATGTTGTACCTGAAACAATGACGAACGATGGAATTCAAAATCTAGCTTTCAATATATTTTACTTCCAAAAATAGATAACATTATTTTATTAAGCAAAAATAGATAATATTATTACATAAAGCACAGCATTCTGGCTTCAACTCCACATTTTAAGAGCCAAACAAAATCACAAGGGAGCTTTAGAAAACGTGTCACTACTTTCTAAGTCCTTTGCGTATAACAAAGAATAATCTTTGGCAAGGGAAAGAAAATAGAAAATGCTAAGACTCTGGTTCTAAAAACATATGCGGAGGTGTCTTAATAGTTGATTTTCTTTTCCCTCATTGCTGATGGGATTTTTTTCCAAAGAACACAGCAAGATTTTGTAGAACATTGTTTACTTCAGCATTAACAGAGCACCTGCTGACAAGTTTATAACATTAAATCTTAGACTTTGAGGCTCCATAAGTAATTGCTAGCAATGTAAAGTTTTTTTTTTCTTTGGTTTTAAGCCAGTATGTATATAAATGTATGTGTATGCATGTGTGTCTACGTGCATACATCATTTAATTTAAGAACAAAGGGTAATCTCTTGTGCTTTTGTTATAAATTTAACAATAGTTTACTAAGCAATTGTAACCATAGAGATGTCTGAACAGCTGTATTATTTAATTCCATGTTAACATACACTGAAGAGTACTCTTGCCCTATCCTCAAACTGTTCATAAATCAGTAAGCAGATGGGCACCTTGTGGAGAGCAATATTCTGTGAACTTCTGACTCTAATCTGTGACTCAGCAAAACAAAAATATTTTTAGTAAGTCATTTTTTCCCTGAGAAAACCAGTAAATGACAGTATATGATGTAACAGATTTAGATGAATTATAATATAGGACCCTAAAACTGGATAGACATGACACAATTCTGTAGATGAGGAAGGAACTAAAAGATTCAGGATACATAATTCTCCTTTCCAACTCTTCAAAATCTGAAGAAAATATATCACAATAAAAAACAAAGAAGAAAGAACATCATGGAGGAATAAACAGAGTGATGGAATAAAGGAGGTAAGGAGAGAAAGAGAGAGGAAGAGAGAGAGAGACAGAGAGAGAGAGAGCTGTCACTAGAAAATCAGGCATCTTCATCTATATAACATTAGTATAGACCTCATATGGGTTACCTAACAATCTCTGCATTTATCCTTTGGTAATTCTTTTTCATTTTATTTATGTGCCATGAAACCAGTCCACATTTGTTGAAGTCTAATACTGTGCCATTCAGGACTGTTTTAAAATTTTGCTTATGGACCCTCTATTCAATAAATGGTGCTAGGAAAATTGCATAACTATATACAGAAGAATGAAACTCGGCTCTTACCTCTCACCATATACAAAAATTAACTCAAGATTGATTAAAGACTTAAATGTAAGATGGTAACCTATAAAAATCCTAGAAGAAAACCTAAGAAAAACTCTTTTGGATAGTGGACTAGCCAAATAATTTGTAACCAAGTCTTCAAAAGCAAATGCAACAAAAACAGAAAACGGGCAAATGTGACTTAATCTTCTGCAGAGCAAAAGAAACAATCAACATAGTAAATGGCCTAGAGAATGGAAAAAAAAAATATTTGCACAACATGCATCTGACAAAGGACTAATATGCAGACTCTACAAGTAATTCAAATAACTGAACAAGAAAAAAAAATCCATTTAAAAGTGGACAAAAGGCACAAATAGACACTTCTCATGCAGCCCACAAGCATACGAAAATATGATCAACATTGCTAATCATTAGAGTAATGCAAATCCAAATCACAATAAGATAGCACCTCACGTCAGTCAGAATGGCTATTACCAAAAAGTCAGAAAATAACAGATTTTGGTGAGGTTGTGGAGAAAAAGAATGCTTATACAGTGCTGACGGGAATGTAAATCAGTTCAGTCACTGTAGAAAATTGTCTGGAGATTTCTCAAAGAGCTTAAAATAGAATTACCACTCAACCCAGCAATCCCATTATTGGGTATATGCCCAAAGGAATGTAAGTTATTCCACCACAAAGACACATGCATGCATGTGTGCAATGCAGCACTATTCATAATAAAAAAAAAATGGAGTCAACCTAAATGCACATCAACAGCAGATTGGATAAAGAAAATGTGATATATATATATATGTATATATATATATATATACAATGGAATACTATGCAGCAATAAAAAAGAATGATATCATGTCCTTTGCAGGGACAAGGATGGAGCTGGAGGCCATTATCCTTAGCAAACTCATTCAGGAACAACAAATCAAATACCGCATATTCTCATTTATAAGTGGAAGCTAAATGATGAGAACACATGGACACTTAGAGAGAAACAACATACACTAGGGCCTGTTGGAGAGTGGAAGGTGAGAGGAGGGAGAGGATCAAGAAAAATAATTAGTGAGCACTAAGCTTAATGTCTAGGTGATGAAATAATCTGTATAAAAAACCCCATGACACAAGTTCACCTACATAAAAAACTGCATGTGCATCCTTTAACTTAAAATAAACGTTAAATAATTTTTTAAAAAGCTACCCTCAAGAAAGCCAGATGAGATGACTCAGTAGAAAATTAGGTGAAAATATTTATCAGCTATTTCACATGAGTCTATCAAACGGACAATAAACATGTTAAGGGACTTCAAGACAGCCTCCAGGTAGCTGTCATTAAGTTGAGAAAGAACATCACATGGTAAAGAAGTGAAAATACACTATACATCTAAAACCTATAGCTAAGAAACTATACAAGTGATTACTGGCACATGGAACTACTGGAAACAGATCAATATTGTTTTTGCATTGTCTGAAAGATTTCGTGTATCTGATCTTTAAAAATCTAGTGTTACTTTGTGCTTGTCTTTTTTTTTTTTTTGACCCTAAACCCCTTCAGAGGGCACAACTGTAAACTTTGGCCGTATCTGCATGTTGCTACCTCCACCGGTGCACAGAATGCACATTTGTGGGAGCATGGCTATCTCCACCTAGGTTTCAAAGGATGTCCCGGAGATTCTCAGGGCTCAGGCAGAGAACTGCCAAAAAGCAGGGCCACTGCAGAGAGTTCCACTAAGACAATGTCTAGTGAAGCGGTGGGGGTGAGGCCACTGCAGAGAGTCCCCTCTAGGACAATGCCTAGTGGAGCTATGGGATCAAGGGTTCCTCTGAGACCCATACTGGTGGGGCCACCAGCATGCAACTCCAGCCTGGGAGAGCCTCAGGTATGCAACTCTAAGGTATACCCCAGCTGCTATGTGGGCTGGGCCCAGCAAAGCCATGAGGGTGGGGTTACCTAAAGCCTTGGGGGTCCCAACCCCAGCCCTCGTGCGTCTGGGGAGCTTCATGTCAAAAGATATTATTCTGAAGCCATAATGATTGCCCTACTGGGTTTGGGATTTGTTACATACCTGTTCATTTTTCCTTCTTGCCTATTTCTCCCTTTGAGAATGTCTGTTCTATGCCCATTCCACCATTGTATTTTTGGAAACATGTAACTTATGTATTTCACAGACTATTAATTGGAGGGGAATTTGCTACAGGATAAATCATATCTTTGGGTCTTACTCATTTGTGATCTAGAAAACATTTAGATGAGACTCTGAGTTTTAGACTTTTTAGTTGGTGCTAGAACAAATTAAGACTTTTGTGGCTACTGAGATTGAATGAATGTATTTCGCATGTGAGAAAGACCTGAATTTCAGGCAAAACGTGGAATGTCATTCTCTGAATATTGTTTCGTCCCCAAATTCATATATTAAAACTTAATCCCCAATAGAATATTATTAAGAAATGGGGTTTTTGAGAGATGATTAGGTCACCTCTCCCTCTCCAGAAATGGGATTAGTGCCTGTCTTTATCCATGTAGTGTTGCTATAACAGAAGACCTGAAGCGGGGAAATTCATAAAGTGATTCATTTTTATCACGGTCCTGTAGGCTGAGAAGTATGCAAGCCTGGTGCTGGCACCTGCTTGACTTCTGGCAAGGGTCAAAACATGGCAGAGAGGGTGATAGGAGAAGCAGACATGTGTGAAGGAAAAAAAAGTCAGAGGGGTGTCCTGGCTTTATAACAACTGACTCACAAAAACTCACCCATTCCCATCAGAACAAATCTAGTCTCCCCAAAGAGAGGATGCACTATTATAAGAAGGGCACCAAGCCATTCATGGATCTGCACCCATGACCCAAACATCACTCACTAGGGCCTACCTCCAAACACTGCCACATAGAGGATCAAATTTCAACATGAGTTTTGGTGGGAACAAACAAACTGTATCCGAACTATAGCAGTACCCTCGTAAACCAGGTATTAGTTAGCTTGTTTTTCCTTCTGCCATGTGAGGAAACAAGGAAGGTGCCATCTATGAGAAACAGATATTTATCTTGAACTTCGCAGTCTTCAGAATGGTGAAAAGTAAATTCTGATTGTTTATAAATTACCCACTCTAAGGTATTTTATTATTGCAGCAGGAATGAACTAAGACAGCTCAAATGATCTTTCCTCTTTTGTCTATGAATCAATGTCATATTTCCTCTGCTTATAAAGACACCAGTTATATTGGATCAAGTCTCACTCTAATAACCTCATTTTAACTTAATTACCCTTTAAAAGACTCTATCTCCAAATGCAGCCACATTCTGAGGTACTGGGGGTTAGAAGTTCAACATATGAATTTTGGTGAACACAGATCAGTCATAAGAATTCCCTCAAAATTCACAAACTCCTTTCCCCACATCAAATTTGAGCAATATAATAATGGATGGGGGAAAATTTTCAGAGAGTAGATGCAATCGAACAAAACCAAACACAATGATTGGGGGAATTCTTCCCAGAGAGCAAAATTGCACAACAGGTGAGAAGTCTTTACAAAATCTGTCTAGCAAGATTTCAGACTTACTATGGACTGATAACCACTGTGTCTCCACTCTCATCCTGTTTACTGTGAGTCACTATTGTTTCTTTCAGTTATGTTTTCCACCACTGTACATTGATTGGTTATGTGCTGGAAGATCACTAGACCACAAGAGTTTTATGAAGGAAACTTATTACTCTTCTAGAGATTCTACACTTTGCAATGGGTATATTGAGTTGCAGAAAGATGAGAATATTGACTTGCAGAAAGATATCCTTATAGGAGGGGATAGTTAAATAATGAGACAGGTATTTGGGGCTGGAAAAGGAGAATTATGATGTGGATTAACATGTGTTTAACAAACCCCATTTCTTTTCAATCTAACACACAGCTAGAATATATTTTCATTTTCCTTGTTGTCATGTAATCTGGCCAATGAATTATAGATGAAAATTATGTATGACATTTGTGGGCCTGCCCTTCTACTCTCTCTCTGCAAAACCTACCATTTTTTTTTAATTCAAGAAAAATAGCAAATTTAGCTGCGTGCATAATTTTCATGTAGAGTGGAAAATGGAATCACTGTTTTAGGAAAGTTAGGAAAATAGAGAGGGTTTACAGATTGTGTGGAACTGGAGATGAGCTATAGCTACATTTAAGTATCATTGGTAGTTGTATGCTATAGATGTACTCATACTTTTACTAATACTTTAAAAACTATTGTCTCCATTTTTCATGGTTGTTCACGTGTAACACGGGAGTAAATGAATTGGGGAGGAGTGGTAAGAGAGAGGAGAAAAGAGGATTGCCCTACTGGCTGGAGTTAAAAGTGACAGAAAAACAAAAACAACTACCTATGTATGGTTATACTGGTTTTACCTATGTCTTTGCTAAGCATGTCTCAGGCAGACTGAAGCAACTTAGATGATATCAGGCCCTATGTAAACTTTGTAGAAACTCTGGAACTCAGAAATGATTGACTTATTTAAGGTAATTCAGTGGGTATGTGACAGAGTACAGATTCAATTTGGGTCATTTGAGACAAATGCTTGCACTCTTCCTATTCAGTGCCACACAATACCGAATATCCTAATAAGTTTATGTGCAGAGAACTAAAGACCTTCCTCATCCTGTTGAGTTAACAATATAAAGAGACATATTAGATAGTGCACAGATAATTCTTTCTCATCCTGAATCAATTTATCTGTGGTATCTTATACTATATAGTTATATACCATCAAATCACCCATTTTTCAGTCGAAGCTTTTCTTATTGCCATCAACACTTAGAAAATAGTAAGGCTAACATAATATAGCAGCATGTGGCCATGTTTTATACATATATATGTACTATACATTATATATGTATATATTATATATGTATTATATATAATTTTTATATATAAATTATATATAAATATATATTTAATATATTATATATAAATATATAAAAATTATATATAAAATCAGCCTTGCAGAGGAAATCACATTAACTTTGCAACAACTCAATCCAGTAGTTTGTAGTGTTGTAGTTTTGTAGTTTTGTAGTGTTATAATCATTAAAAATGGTGCACATAAATATATCAATGAAAAGAGCTTGGGCTCTTCTTTCGGAAATATTATGGTAAGATTAATTCCAGTTAGGACATAGTTCAGAATGAGAATAGCTGGTATAAGAGCATGGACAAATGGAGCAACCATAAACCAGGAGCTGGGCATAGACAAGTGTCTAAAATAGGAAGCCCGGAGGTCCAGGATGCACGAGAGGCACACAGAGTCATCAACACTGAAGTATGGAGATGAAAGGGACTGACAATGAGATGAGATCAGGAATAGGTGTTATCCTATTCCTGGGAGCATGTCTGGTGGCTTAAAACCACAGAAGTTCCTAGATGACTTCCATTCCCGACACAATTGGTTAATTTTTAAGTGCTAAGAAACATGGATCTAGGTGAAAGGTTTTTTTTTTTTTTCTTTTTAATAAAAAGGAGATACAAGAATATACTAGAATCATTATTTCCTTTGTTTGTTTTTTAATTTTTTTATTTCCGTAGGTTACTAGGGAACAGGTGGTGTTTGGTTACATGAGTAAATTATTTAGTGGTGCTTTGCGAGATTTTGGTGCACCCATCACCCAACCAATTGCACTCAATTTGTAGTCTTTTATCCCTCACCTTCTTTCCACCCTTTCCCCCTGAGTCCCCAAAGTCCATTGTGTCATTCTTATGCCTTTTCATTCCCATAGCTTTGCTCCCACTTATGAGTGAGAACAGTGTTTGGTTTTCCATTCCTTGTGTTAATTAACTTAGAATAATAGTCTCCAATCTCAACCAGGTTGCTGTGAATGCCATTAATTAATTACTTTTTATGGCTAAGTAGTATTTCATCATATATAATACTACAGTTTCTTTATCCACTTGTTGATTGATAGGCATTTGGGTTGGTTCCACATTTTTGGAATTTCAAATTGTGCTGCTCTAAACATGCATGTGCAAGTATCTTTTTTGTATAATGACTTCTTTTCCTCTAGGTAGATATTCAGTAGTGGGATTTCTAGATCAAAAGGCAATTCTACTTTCAGCTCCTTAAGGAATCTCCATAATGTTTTCCATAGTGGTTGTAGTAGTTTATATTACCACAAGCAGTGTAGAAGTATTCCCTGTTCACCACATCCATGCCAACATCTATTATTTCTTGAGTTTTTTATTGTGACCATTCTTGTAGGAGTAAGTTGGTATCGTTTTGTGGTTTTGGTTTGCATTTCCCTAATCATTGGTGATGTTGAGCATTTTTTCATGTTTGTTGGCCATTTGTATATCTTCTTTTGAGAATTGTCTTTTCATGTCCTTAGCCCACTTTTTGATGGGATTGTCTATTTTTTTTCTTGTTAATTTGTTTGAGCTTCTTGTAGATTTTGGATATTAGTCCTTTGTCAGATGTATAGATTGTGAAGATTTTCTCCCACTCTGTGGGTTGTCTGTTTACTCTGCTGACTCTTCCTTTTGCCATGCAAAAGCTCTTTAATTTAATTAAGTCTCAGCTATTTATCTTTGTTTCACTATTTTCTTACATTTATTTTTACAAGTTTAAAGATTTTTGGAAAGCAGTTTTATTAATAAATTTTAAAAATAACTTTATTAATTTATTTTATTTTTATTTACTAATGATATTTGCATTTAATTTTGTCCAAATAATCTGTTATTTAAACCCATAAGTGAACAATCATTTGTAAAGACCATCCTATATGCATAGAACCAAAGTAGACATTATAAAAAAAAAAGGAGATTAAAATAAAGTTCCTATCATTGGAGACCCAAAGACTCTGAAAAAATATTAACTATGTGATACTGATTATAAACTACAGTACAACACAATAGAGAGATTTGATTTGTTTGGATATAATAGTGTTCTTGCATGATTTGGAACTGGGATTTAGTGAAGATTAGATAGGCATAAAGTGAAAACAATTCAAAGGAAAACGTGCAAAAGCACCATTCTAGTAATACTGAAGCATGTAAACATTTCTGTCCTATATTATCCCACGAACAGATCTTTGTGAGCTTCTTTGATGGTTCATAGATGTTGTATTAGCCAGAGTTCTCCAGAGAGACAGAACTAATAGGATACATGTATATATGAAGGAAAGTTTATTAAGGAGAATTGATTCACATGACCACAAGGTGAAGTTCCATGATAGGCCATCTGTAAGCTGAGGAGCGAGGAAGCCAGTAGTGGCTCAGTTCGAATCCCAGAGCCTCAAAAGTAGGGAAACTGACAGTGCAGCCTTCAGTCTGTGGCCAAAGGCTGGAGAGTCCCCGGCAAACCACTAGTTTAAGTCCAAGAGTCCAAAGGCCAAAGAACCTGGAGTCTGATATTCAAGGACAGGAAGCATCCAGCATGGGAGAAAGAGGAAAACCAGAAGACTCAGCAAGCCAGCTTATTCCATCTTCTTTCGCCTCCTTTTTCTAGCCGCCATGGTAGCCAATTGGATGGAGGGTGGTTCTTCCTTTTCTAGTCCACTGACTCAAATGTAAATCTCCTATGGCAACACCCTCACACACACACCCCCCAAGAAACAATATTTTGCATCCTTTAATCCAATCAGGCTGACACTTAACCATCACAGAGGTGCATCTAAGTAAGGAAGGGTCTTCCTCTATCTGGAAGGTTGCATTCTTCAACAAAGAGATGCACAGAGAGTAGAACAGTTGGAAACTCATGACTACTTTACAGCCAGTTAAGCATAATCAACTGTGGCACAAATAACACGCACAAGTAATAAATTTACTATCTTCACTTGAGGTAGAACTTTAGAACAATTCCGCAATGCTGAAGGGATAGATAGAAGAAGCTAGTTCTCCCCTGGGAATTTAGTAAGAAATGTGTGAATAGATTGTACAATAACCTGGATACCAGGCACGGGAGTTAACATTTGATGCAATTACTCTCCTCTCCTCCACTCCAAAACAAACAAACAAAAACAAATTAAACAAGCTTTTCAATAAGAAGCCTAGACTTTTGCGTGGGGTGGTGGCAGTGGAGTAGTTGTTATTGACTCCATTATTTGCCTGAATGGATCTATTTATGTCCCAGTGTTCAGCAAGAAAGAATCTAAGGCTTCCATATGTTATATTCCCCCTCTTTATATTAAACTCTCTTGTTTAGAAGACATATCCATTAGTCTTCTATTATTGTTTTATGAAGATTTGCAAAAATCTCTCTCAGTAGGAGATGTAAAATAGCCCTATGTTTCTTTCCACAGCTAAGCAACTCCACTTAACTATTCTGACATTTCTTCAAACTAATAAATTTACACTGTGAAAATCCAAAGTCAGCATTTTTGTTTGTACAAGAGTCCCATTAATATTTCTTCTTTTTATTATTAGAGCAACAGCTGTAATTCTACCCACTTTTTATTTTGTTACCAGTTTGAAACATTTGAGTTCTTTTTAGAATGTTCCTTTTTTCTCTCTCAGCAAATCTGAGATTTTCTACGTTTATGTCTCTTATATGTCCTCTCTTTTAGTCCCAACTGCTATAATCCCTGAGTGAGTTTATCATTTTACTCTTGGACTAATGGTTTCTCACCAACAATTGGTGATTAATTAATGTTGAACACTTGCAATTATTATTATTATTATAATATAATATAATAACTAATAATAATAACAAGTTTATCTCATCATAACACATTCTTTTCAATTAAATCTATCCTGTACCATTCTGCTGGATTTTTCTTACTAACCTATTACTGTTCGCTTATTTTACATGCTTCCTTCCATACTCCTGCTCCTCTGAACACTTCAGCAGAACTTTTCAAACCTGTTTTAACAAAGCACACGTATGTTTAAATGAAATCTTACGTTGGGTCCCTACATGCATGGGAACAGAAGAGAAAAGTTTCTGTGGATAAAGTTGGAGATGGAGGCCAGGCATGGTGGCTCACCCCTATAATCCTAGCACTTTGGGAGGCTGAGGTAGGCAGATCACTTGAGGTCAGGAGTTCGAGACCAGCCTGTCCAACATGGTGAAACCCTGTCTCTGTAGCCAGGCATGGTGGCATATGCCCGTAATTCCAGCTACTCGAGAGGCTGAGGCACGAGAATCATTTGATTCTCGTGGGAGGTAGGAGGAGAAGGAGGAGGTAGGAGGAGGTTGCAGTGAGCTGAGATCACACCACTACATTCCAGCCTGGGTGAAGGAGTGAGAATCTGTTTCAAAAAACAAACAAACAAAAGTGGGAATTGGGGATAGAGTAATGTTGATAGGATATACCTTTCAAAGATCCTCTCTCATTTATGTCTCTCCTTTCCACTATAGTAGGCCAGGGGCATAGGTGAGAGAGTGTGCTATACAATGCCTGTGAAGCCAAATTTGAAAACAACTGAATTATAGCTCTAGTCAGACCAGTCCCACATCTTCTTACCAATTCATGCCAGGTATTTACTCATCTAAAACCTCTTGCTCAAGTCAATCTTAATATTTTTTCTAGTCCTCCCCATTACGCTCTGACTTACCCTTTTTCTAAAATTCATGACTGTCCTCCTCTATGAAATTGACTGAAGCAATCAAAGCTTTTAATGACCACTTTTTTTCTGTCAAACTTATATTTGCTTGTGGGCAATAAATCCGAAGCATGTGCTACTTTGCATTGATATATGTAAAGACGATAGATGATTGATTGATAGACTCTATCTCTGCCTTTAATTCTCCACTGCTTTGAACATTGGCACTGCATTTCTTAACTCGTTGTAAACATAATATTCAAAATGGTGTAAGTATAAAATGTGTTTGTCAATTATGGTAGTGTTATTTTATTTAAGATTAGGCCAGCAGCAGTAGGCACATTTTTCAAAATGGAAAATATAAGTAAAAAAGCATACTTAGACATAATATTCGTCTATGTAAGAAATAGGTGGTGATAGCAGAGGGTACAGTTTGACAATCCTTAATGTGCATTATCAGGTGATCATAAAATGAAGTATCCAAGTAAATAAATTATATACAATTGAATGTAAAAGGAAAGCATGAAACACTCATCACGTAACGTACGGTTAAAAAGGTTCCTTTTTATATTTCTCAAATTGGTACATGTGTTTAAATTATTAAGCAGTGCTGAAAAGGTGCTGCGAACCAGGTAATCTTACAATCTGCCAGTGGCAGTGAAAGGTTATTGGTAAGACTCTTGGTAATGTGCACCTAGAGCCATACAAATATTTTGATTTCTAAAACCTGTAATTTTGTTTCTAAAAGTCTATGTAATGAAAATAATCAGAGATACAGACATATGTTTAAATACAAAGATGATAGGGATAGCATTATTTATATTAGTGACAAAATGATTTAAATATCCATCAATAGATACTATAACTGGTAAATTATGGTGTATACAGTTAATAAAATATTATAAGCCTAATAAATAAGAGAATTTTAATGAGTTGGGAACAAATTCATAATAAAGTGGTAAGTGATGAAGCTGAATAATAATTTGTTCAGCGTGTTCATAACTATGTAAAGTGGATAGAAAGAAAACAGAAAGAAAATAAATGAAAATATTAACTGTGATTGCCTCCAAGCAATAGGGTCTTGTTACTTCATATTTTCTGTACCTTTCATTTTTTATATAGTAAGCATGCATTTACTTATACCAAGACTTTAAAAAAAAATAACTGCTTATAAGACTAAAGGGGAAGGAAGATTTCGTATTCTCCTTCACTATAGTCCTACTCTGTAAATGATCAAATTACAGAAGGACCAGCCTAACAACTTGGCAAAGATGAACAAAGGACCAAAGAAAGCTCTGCTCTGCCCCCTGCTGGGAGGGAGTTCAACTCCAACCCATTGCTTCTTGGCCAAGCTGTACCAGCTGCTGAGTCAGAAGCTATAGAGCCTTTCAAGCTAGCAAGGGGCTGGATTCTTTAGTTAATAATAATAACAGTAATTTTGCTTTACTTTGTGATATTTATGGTATTTGTCAGCTTTTCAACAGTTATAATTTGTTCATTATTTTTCTCATTCTAAAAAAAATTATTCATTTCCATCCTCAGTTTGGTATTGGTAGTTTTAAATTACTTTTCTTAAAAAGGACCCTCCAAAGAGTATAAGCACCAGGGCCCACAAAACCTGAATCCATTCCAACAATAGAAAGGAAGAAATTAGGCCGGGCGCGGTGGCTCACGTCTGTAATCCCAGCACTTTGGGAGGCCAAGGTTGGCGGTTCACTGGAGATCAGGAATTCGACACCAGCCTGACCAACATGGTGAAACCACGTCTTTACTGAAAATACAAAAATTAGCCGGGCGTTGTGGCACATGCCTGTAATTTCAGCTACTTGGGAGGCTGCGGTAGGACAATCACTTGAACTTGGGAGGCGAAGGTTGCAGCTAGCCCAGAGCCCGCCACTGCACTCCAGCTTGGCAACAGAGCAAGACTCCAAGAAAGGAAAGAAAGGAAAGAAAGGAAGAAAAAGAAAGGAAGAAATTATGGGACTGTGGCCAAAGACCTTGGAATCACTTTTATTTACACAAATGTAACCTGTCAAGGATTCAAGGTTGGGACCAGGCGTAAGGCAAGGCGTTGCAGGTTACATGCAAAAAGATGCCAAGATGTGTGCTGTTTGGTTGGTTGTGTATTGTACTGTAAAATGTTGAGAAACAAAAATAAAAACAAGGATTTCAAGAAAATTCTCTCCAACTGTCAGTGGGATCCAAGTGGTATCTGAGACAGGAACATGTAGGGCCTTGTACACCATGGTATGATGTTTATTGATTCTTTTGCACGTACTTGCAGGCTTTGCATTTATTGAACTATTTAATTTAATACCTTTTTAATCTTTTGGACTTTTTTCCCACCTGTGAAAAAGTCATCGCTGATGATATTCACACACGTGACAAATTAAAACGGAAATGGTCAGAGCTAGACACGGTTATTAGAGCAACAGCTGTAATTCTACCCATTTCTTTTTCACTCAAATAAAAGTTACACTGCGTAATAATAATAAATAATGAGCTTCTTTTTCTCTAGTGGCTATAATGTGAGTATAATCCCTTGTTTTATTGTTTAATTTGAATTTATCTCTCATTGCCCAGAATTTTTTTTTTTTTTTTTTTAGCAATACGATAGTGATTTTAGGTAATCTATATCTTGTCCTAGTTTTAGTAGAGGCAATTGTTAAGAATAATGTGATAATTGTGTTTTAGAGAGACATTTTTATCATATTAGGGGTGGATCTTTCAATTTTTAGGTATCTAAGGACTATGTTTCCTTTTTTCTGAAACAAAGGCTTGAGATGTTGTTAGTGCCTTTGCTACATGTTTCTAAACTGTTCTATTCTTACTGTCATAAACTCTCATATCATATACACATATACTGTCATATATATATCATATGCAACTACCACATCCTTCTGTCAACCAGGCTATATGTTAACCATGTTATTTCATTTAATACACTGATTTTATGAATTAAATAGTATATACTTTTTCTGTGGTCAAGATTGTTTTGGTTTTATAAGGAATATTTTAATAAGTTTCCCTCATAAAAAACAAAGCTTTGTCAGTTAAGACTCAAGTCCTCACCTGATCCCAAATTTCTATCTCAAATCCTTAAGTAAATCCTGTGGAAGCTTATATGCCCTTTCTTTCTATGCACTTTTATATATTTACATATATGACCATATAACATATTTTTATCATTATGATTGCTTACATTTTATATAAATCATGTACATTATATATTTACATATATGACCACATAACATACTATCATTATGATTGCTTACATTTTATATAAATCATAATAAAATATACATATTATGTATATTTTATTAAAATAATTTTTGTCTTAAACATATACTTTGGGTATCTTTTCTGAATAGTACATGTAAACCTTCTTTATTCTTTTTAATTGCTGCTAAGTTTTCCATAGCAATTATCACACCACAGTTTATTGAAGCATTCCCCAAATTATGCTGCTTGAATATTTTACCATAATCAATGATACTAAAAGTTAACTTTTTTCTTCATGCTTTTCTGTGCACAGGATCTATAATCAATATTGATAAATGGTTTTACTGAGTCATAGGATATATTTATTTTTAAAGTTATTAAAATCTTTCAAGTTATATCTAAAACTTACACCACCAGCTCCAATGGAGATCACCAATGTCCCCATATTCTTGCCAAAACTGATATTATGAGACTAAAACTTTTGCAATATGGTGAACTGAAAAATGATTTCTGATTAATTTAATGATTGACATGATTCTGATTACTACTACTTTTCAGTCATATTTTCATTGACCCTTGCATTGTCAGGTTTGAATTGCTTATGCATACACTTTGCCCATTTTTAAATTGAATTATTTTTCTTTAACAAAATGTGTGAACACTAATAATTTGTCTGACATATGTTTCAGATACTTTTTCCACTCTGTTCTCTTTAACTTTTTAGTATACAGATGTTTTAAATATTGAATTACATACATTTATATATTTTTATCCTTCATGTATTGTACCATTTTTGTTTCTTTAGTTCTTCCCTTCCATAAAAGCCATGAGAATATTTTTATTTGTATTCATTTAATATTTTCTTAAAAAACAAATATCTTAGGGGCCGGGCGCGGTGGCTCAAGCCTGTAATCCCAGCACTTTGGGAGGCCGAGGCGGGCGGATCACAAGGTCAGGAGATCGAGACCACGGTGAAACCCCGTCTCTACTAAAAATACAAAAAATTAGCCGGGCGCGGTTGTGGGCGCCTGTAGTCCCAGCTACTCGGGAGGCTGAGGCAGGAGAATGGCGTGAACCCGGGAGGCGGAGCTTGCAGTGAGCCGAGATCCGGCCACTGCACTCCAGCCTGGGCGACAGAGCGAGACTCCGTCTCAAAAAAAAAAAAAAAAAAAAAAAAAATATCTTAGAGTTCATGCAAATTTTATATTTTTTAATATCCATTTCAGTTGTTTATATATTTAGAATTTATTCTTATGAAGGTATTAGATATAAAGCTAACTTAATTTTTCCAATACACGATTTTCCTAACACAATTTGTTGACTAATTGATCATTTCTATGCTAATGATCTGTACTATTGACCATTTCTGTACTATACATATAATGTTTACATTAAATTGTATTATATTTATGAATTTCTGAGCTCCATATTATGTATACCCTTACACTGCTAGTTGTTTATGTATAAATCTAAATGCTGATATCACAGCTTTAATTACTATAGATTTGAAATATATATAGTTACAGGGTACAATAAGCCTTCCTGTTTCCTGTGAACCCATGCAATTTACTCTCCTCATCAATTCTCCTAAAGTTTTTGACTACCCTTACAATCCAATTACTGCATGTGTCTGTTTACATTGATTTGTCAGACTACATAAAAAAAATATTTTTGGTATGCTTACTGAATCCAGCTCACAGGCAGGACGTTGGTACAGGAAGAATATAAGATGAACAAGGAACCCCTTGTCATGCTAGAAAATAAGAAGTGCTCAACAAACAAAAGGATGGGAGCATGTTAAAGGGACTTAGAAGCCGAACTGAAAGAGGTCCCAATGGACAAAACAGGACATATCTGAATAACAAAATAAATAACGTAGTTCTGGATTATAGCCGAAAGTATAAAATGAATGTATGTGAGCCCACATATATAAATAAATGATTGTATAAACAAACAATTAAATGCAAGGAGAAGAGAAAAAAATCTTCTGTATAGGAGAACCCCCAATAATAATAATAATACATGTAGACATTTCCACTTCCTGCAGGTTAATTATAGCATTCTTGAGAAAAATGTAGACTTTGTCATTTCAGGCAATTCCCACAAGACTCAGACTTTAAGCTCTGTTCTTTGGGATCAGCTCAAATCTGAAATTCAGTTATTTTATCATTAGATGGGCTGTTTGTATGTGTGCCACAAGTTCCTCCAGAGATTGGGACAGAGTTTATACACAAGATTTTGGGCTTTCCTTCTGGCTCTCTCTTTTTCATGATCCTTCTTCCTCTCATTGCATTCTAACAATTATGGTTGCCTGAGACTTGTCCTTTGGCTCTTTAAGATCAGAAGGACATGATTGAGGATGTTTTTATTGAAGTTTTGGCCACTCTGCATTGTGTCTGTGGCCTGTACTCAGCTGAAAACTATAAACATGGGTAACACTGACCCATCCCCATTTCCAAGTGTCAACACCCCTCTAAAATCTGCTTATATTTGCTAATTATCCAGTGTCTTCAGGTTGCTTTCGCTTCCTGATGTTGTACATCAAGAAGTTGTACAAGTTAGTTCTTATTTATGGGAGGGTGAGTGATATCAGAAACAGACTCCAATTATATCTTTAAATAAACTTTTTTACCTTAGAATAGTTTTAGATTTACAGAAAATTTGCAAAGAGAGCAGAGAGTTCCCATATCCTCCCAGCATTTTCCCCTATTGTTAACTTCTCACATTACCATGGTAGATTTATCACAACTAAGAAATCAACCTTGTTACAGTACTATTCATTAGCTTCAGATTTTAGGCATATTTCATTTGTTTGTCTAGCATACTTTTTTTTTTATTGTTCCAGGATTCAATCTAGGATTTCTCATTGCATTTAGTCATTATGTCTCCTAAGGTAGCTCCAGTCTTTGATAGCTTTTTAACTTTTTTTCCTTGTTTTTTATTCTCTTTACAATTTTGAGGAGTACTGATTATGTATTTTGTAGCATGGCACCTGATGTGGGTTGTGTGTGATGCTTTTCCCATAGTTATAACGGGGTTGTGATTTTTTGGAAAAAAATACTTCAGAAGTAAAATGCCCTAGTCATCACATTATATTAGGGGTACAAGCTATTGGCATGACTTATCACCAATGATATTATCCTTTATTACCTGGCCAAGATAGTGCCTACCAGGTTTCTCCACTGTAAGGTTGAAGTTTTGCCTTTCATACCTTAGTCTTTGAAAGCAAGTCACTAAATACAGCCTGAACACAGGGAGGGAAGGAAGAATGGGAAATTTGGCTTCACCTTCAGGGGCAGAGAGGGAATATCTACATATCCACGTAAACTTTTGGAATTTTTCTGTAAAGAAGATTTGACTACTTTTTACATTGTTATCTTTTCAATCATGTATTTGTATCGTATGGACTCATGTATATTTATTTCATACTTTAGGTTATAATTTGATATTATTTTGTTGCTTAAATAGTCTGACTTTGGCCATGTCATAGCTTCTTCCAGCTTGATTCTTGTAGGGTTTTTTTTTTTTTTCTGTTTGTTTTTTGAGCACTTGTTTATTTTCTGACTCTCTCATCTGTGAAATGGGTTATGTATTAGTCCATTTTCGTGCTGCCAATAAAGACATATCCCACACTGGGCAATTTACAAAAGAAAGAGGCTTAATTGGACTCACAGTTTCACATGGCTGTGGAGGCCTCAGAATCATGGTGGAAGGCAAAAAGAAGCAAGTCACATATTACATGGATGGTGGCAGGCAAAAAGAGAACTTGTGTAGAGAAACTCCCATTTTTAAAACCAGTAGATCTCATGAGACCCATTCACTATCATGAGAACAGCATGGGAAAGACCCGTCCCCATGATTCAATCGTCTCCCACTGGGTCTCTCCCACAACACGTGGGAATTATGGGAGCTACAACATGAGATTTGGGTGGGGACACAAAACCAAACTGTATCAGATATTAAAAGTACTAAATCTGTAGATCGATTATAGAAATAAATGACTGAATACATATGAAGCATGAAGAGTCCTTAGCACACAGTAATCTCTCATTAATTATATTCATGCATTTTAGATTTCTTCAAAATCGGTCTTTTTCTCAACCACATTTCTTTTAGTCTTTTTGGTATTCTCTTGTTTTATAAAAAGATTATCCTTTGAGGATACAAAAAATTTCTGTAATTTTTTTCTTGTATGTAAATAATATTTAGTTTAATCATAGTTTAATGTAGAGAGTATATAAAGCTGGAGACATCTTATACATGCAATACATTTTACCTTAAGGCATTTTTGCTTATCATCTCTTGAATATACTACATATAGTGCCTTGCATTTCTCTATCTTGCGTTGTTAGCCTCATGTATCTTGAGGTACAGGGTCAAACTTAGAAGAGCACAATATATTTTGAAACCGCTAAGTCATAATTAGGTACAATGAAATACGTTAATACATGACTTAATATAACATTTAAAACCTAGATATACCTAGGTTTCTAAAATTATTTCCCAGCATTGAATTCCCAGCATGCTCAGAACCCTACTAGCTTGACTAATTCACTAATGTTTTAAAGTTATTTAAAATTAGCTATGAATGACTGGCAATGGTAATAATACTGTGTAGTGTTTAGTGTTGTAAGGATTAAATGAGTTACTATATCTACAGCTCTCAATCCCATGCCTGATAGGTAGTTGTGTTAGAATAGGTAGCTAGGCAAATGTCAGGCAACCATCAGGTGACAGTCAGGCGGTTGTTAAACTGTCTCTCTAAAATAACAATTTGTTGCAGCTGATGCCAAGGAAAGGGCTCCCAATAGATGGAAAATACCTGAAGCTGGTGATCTGCAGCTTCCCAGTAAGATTTCAAGAGCTGAGTGAGTGGCCTCCGGCATGTGCACTAAGGGGCAAAATGACGGCATTTAACTGTATATGACCTTCCAATGCTTTACTGGTAAGGGAAAATACCTCAAATGAGCATGTGTACAACTTCAGTAAAAACACTGTGCATGCAGTCCCTCCCAAGCGCTGGCAGGCCACTGCACATATGGACAGCCCACCTCAAGGGAAAACTCAGGGGAGAAGAGTCACAAACCCCAGAACCGTGGCAATGTATAAAACCCCATGTCAAGGGTCATACAACACACTTGGATCCCTTAAGTCGTCCATTTGGCCCTCTTCCAAGTGTACTTTACTTCCTTTCATTTCTGCTCTAAAACTTTTTAATTAACTTTCACTCCACTATAAAACTTGCCTCAGTCTCTCACTCTGCCTTATGGCCCATGGATGAAATCTTTCCTTTCAGGGGGCAAGAAATGAGTTGCTGCAGACCCATACAGATTTGTCTCTGCTAACAGTTGTTTTATATATATATATATAAAACAACTATATATATATAGAACTATATATATATATTTTTTTCTTAAACTAAACCTGCCTTCTCTTCCTTTTTGTCACAGAATATTTTAATGATAAGTTAATATGAGAATTTTAATGAAAAATATGTTTTTGGGAATGAAAATGATACTTTTGTCTGAGGCCTTTATGTTATATAATATGGTGGTCAAGCCACCGCACTCAGGTGTTTGGTCAATAGACCATTGTAGTAACACTAACATGAATGAACAATATTAGAAAATATTTACATAAATCCTAACCTATGCCAGATACTGCATTACACACAGTGTCTACCAAGCATCACTTCAGGAAGTTATAATGTGTGATATATTATTTCATCCTATTATGCAGATAAGGACATAATCTTGTCCCAGTAAAGCCCTCATTTTACAGAAAATATATTTTTAATGTTTGCTCTCTGTTATACCACTAAGGTTCTAAAAGAAATGCTTCTGTTAAAATGCAGAGTGTCTCCTTCCAATGTAATGATAACATCAGCAAATTTCAGAAGCATTGGGGCAGCTAAAGCTAGAGAATTGATTAACCCTCTTACAAAATGGCTCTAATTCAACTGATTAGATGTTGAATGGGTGTTAAAGCTCAGCTCTAGTGATTTATTGCTTTCTTCAGGAGCTCTACCTATCTCATTTAAAGTTACTAGAACTTAAAACGGTCCATATAAATACTTATAAACATGAGATTTCTTTGTACTGGAAAATCTATTCATAATAATTCTAACATGCATGGAGGGAACTATTTGCTAGATTCAAAACTTAAGCAAACCAGGGAGACCTGTGGTCTTTGCTAATTAATTTGTTGTCATTTGGTGAAGATGTCCTCATTGTCATTTATCATTAAACATCAGGACCTTGACCTATATGAAATTGTGACTTGAAAACAGAGAAAGAGCATAGCACTCTGCATAGATGAAAAACTCCAGAGAAAAGACTTCAATTTCCACACTAAAAATGTCTTTTTGTCAGTAGTCACTATGAGTTAGGAAAGTAGATGTAAGCTTCTCACTGCTTCTTTTTCCAGTTACATATTTTTCCTTGTCTACAGTGGGATGGGATCCATGAAAAATTTTAAAAAATATATGTATCCACATTTATATATTTGAATAATGATTTCTTTAGTCATTGAAGGAAACAGGCATCGGTAATGGTGTTGTTATCAGTAACAAATCACAACAATAAGGTGTTTAAGTGCAGGTTTCCTGTGTGCCAGGGAATATGCTAATCCCTTTAGATATTTTTATTTATTTAAATTTAAATTTACTCTCTTTAGTAGGTAATACCATCTTGATTTATGGAATAAGTAACAATTTCAGAAAGTCTGGTTAAAGTAAGAAGGAACAGATACTTCGAATTAAGTCTAAGTGACTCTACAGCACATGCTTTTAAATAATATACAAGAGTCCCTCCTCTCCGTCACTCTGTGTCATAGCTTAGAGTTGAACTCTGTGAAAATAATAAGGAATCCATAATGGAAGCCTAAAATTAAACATCTATTTTGAGGTCAAGGTGTCCATGCTATTCCAATTAGGAGTTCTTATAAAGTTTCCAGGATCATTGGCCATGTATTTAAATAATAGAGTCAAATTTTGCATATTTCTAATGCTGCCATTTCTTTTTCTCAGCTTTCCTACATCTTTAGATTTCCCTTTGGATTCTTGCTTGTATTTATATTGTGGACCTCTCATCTCACTTTTGAAAAAATATTCTTATTTACTCTTGATTCCCAGGGCTAGTATGAGTGATCCACTCACATGCCAAGTCAAATAATATTATATGTACATTTTATAGCGAAGAAGATATGCAGTGACCACATCACAATGAAATCCTATTGTTTTATCACATATTATACAGTCCAAGAGTGGCTAATCTGTAACAACAATGGGATGACAGGTTGATGGTACAGCTGAGGTCTCAGCACTTTCTATTTCCTCTTAATTTTTTATTGATTTCTATAATTCACTAATTTATATG
Organism: Theropithecus gelada; assembly: GCF_003255815.1. NCBI lineage: Eukaryota > Metazoa > Chordata > Mammalia > Primates > Cercopithecidae > Theropithecus > Theropithecus gelada. Next base: position 55,821,454 of record NC_037681.1, read on the forward strand.
TTTTAAACTAAGCTGCTATAACAAGAGATTTCCAAAAGTAAGGTCATAAGGGGAAGATAGAATTTTGAGGAATTGCTCTCATCCTTTATATGTAGCTTCTATTTCTGGGTTTGTTTATTTTCTGGAGATCAGAAAAGAGAAAGGGGAAGTGAAAAGCAAGCAGCTTCCTTTTTAAAGAAATGATCCAGACATGAATACATCACTTTTGCTCATATGCCCAAAACTGACAGCAAGGGAATCTGGAAAATGTAGTCCGAAATTGCTAATCCTGGGTTATCCAGCTGAAACAGAAAGGAGACTTAGCATCCCAGTTCTAAATTGAATAAGTAGAAAATGAATATTAACATCAATCAACAATCTCTTCCACAAGATTCACACATTTTAGTTGCATTCAAGTCCTAAGGCATATAATTTCAAACCATGATCACAGTTGCTGGAAATGTGCTCTGTTGATCCTTATTGACTATTCAATCTTGAAGGATGAGTTAGAATCATAAATAGGCTAAAGGAGTTGTTGAAGTAAAGTTTGCTGTTGAACTATATTCTGATAATATGACAATAGCAATTAAAGAAAACAAAAATAGTTGTTTATTTTTAAAATGATTATCATACATGACATCATCAAAAAGAAGACATTTGAAATCAGAAGGTATTATGTAATACATACTTTTAATAATCAATTCTGCTAATTATCGCTTTGTTACTTTCAGAGGCAAAGTAAATAGGCAATTAACAGTTAATTGAATATCCAGATACTCAAGGCAATTTACTGGGCATTTTATTGTACATTGCTCAATCACCATGACAACTCTGTGTGTTAGACTATTATCTATCATTTAGAATAAGAAAATAGAAAATTATCTGAGATTAAAAGAGGACACACAACTTTTTGTTGTAAGATGGGGCCTAGAAGCCAACTCCAAGTCAAAGATTAGCATACAAGAAGTTTCTTAGGTAGTGCTCCTAAAATCACCATCTTTAGGGGAAGTAAAGAAAGCAGAACTGGCCAAGAAATAACTTGACTGAATGCTGTCTTGAAAAGGACTCAGTCAATTATGATGAGCTGTGGATGTCCCTGGAGACACGTGCTGATTTGGAGGTGAGGGAGCCAAATACTTTATACCACTGCATTGACCAGTCATTTGATACAAGATGCCTTGAAATATGGTTGTGACATTATTTCCAAGGGAATTACTAGAATTTTTTTGCCCAAGGGAAATTACTAGAAAAGGCTGACAGCTGAGAGCCTCCATTGGCAAATTCCCTAGCAGCTGGACTGAAGAGAAATCTGGACAAAAAAAAGTTAAGCATCTAAAGTTAATTTATGGAGTTGTTCTGATACACCTAATTTAGATGAGTTCCAGAAGTATTTCTCTCAAAACTTCATCCTCTGTGGTCCCTTTTCCTTGGGAGGTTCTTACAATAGGAGGGATAGTGAGTCAAATTAAGGCCCTGCCCCTGTAGTTAGTCTTAAGAATGTAACTAACGCTTAATATAACCTTCTTAAAATGTTCGTTCTAGATTTCACTCACCCTTATTTAGCATCTTTACTAGTTTAGTTAGCTTTCCTTGTGGGGTCATCCAGACCCTCATTCTTGAGAGGTATGATCTCTTGTTTACCATAACATCTCAGGCCTAGACTACTGCACTTTTCCTTTTACTATTATTTGGATACAAGAATAATATGAAATTTCCAAGCGAATCTCTAAAATCCTAAAAACATTCCTCCCTGCCCTGGCAGAAACCTTATCTAGCATCAGTTATGTTTCCTCCTGATCATCAGGGTCAATTACCTATGTTAAGATGTAATTTTTCTTCTTGCCTCCTTGTCCTAGATTATGAGGACTCAAAACACCCAGGTGGAAATGTATTAATAGTTTAAAATTCAATTTGACTCGTACTAAGTCTCCTGGTGAAAGTGTTCTTTCTTTGTAAATCACAACTTTTAAGCCCAGATAACCCAGAGCTGTAGGAACAGAAAAACCCATTTCTCCAAGAGTCACTTACAGTGAGCAACCAGGGTCCCTCTTCACTCAACCACAAATTCTACCTATTATGAAAGCAGCACAATATAATGGTCATTGATTCAGTGTGTGTGCTGTCAAGAAGATTTTGCCTCATCTTTATAGGATAGTGTTTCTGAACTGAGACCTCAGCTGCACCATCAACCTGTCATCCCATTGTTGTTACAGATTAGCCACTCTTGGACTATATAATATGTGATAAAACAATAGGATTCCATTGTGATATGGTCACAGCATACCTTCTTTCCTATAAAATGCACATGTAATATTATTTGAAGTGCTATATAATTGTATCAGATACTTGTAAGTCCTTGGTTAATGGTTCTGGGTGGGGCCTTTAAGCAGGAACTGAAAACCTGTACTTGAAATATGTATCAATTCTCATCAAAATAAACCACTGTTCCTTCCAGAATGAAACAGCCTAATGAAGTAAACCTGCTTCAAAGGGGATCATTGGTCTCTTTGAGTGACAGGACTACATTTAGAGGTTAGGTTTAGACTTTGTAGCTAAAAGGATGGATATTCATCAATTGCAGTATCTGTACCAGATTGGTAAGTGGGAATTGATACTGTTGGGTCCATCTATGCCTTCATCACTATTCTGTTCATTTATTCATTGTGCCAGAACTGGGGGAGGGAGGAATAACAGAGGCTGGCTGATGTCAAATAGTCAAGGCATTCTCTATTTGGCTATTTAGTCCCTTGTCTATGGTTAATAATCACTAGCAAGCACTGACATTCAATACAAAGATGTTTACACTTTGGACCCATTCCTGTAGGCCCATCCACAAGCAACTATTCAAGACTTCCTCACCAATATTCCACTTTTTCTCTTTTAGGTCTCTGATGAAGTTGCTAAGTCATTTATTTTTTTCTTTTCAGCCTCCGGCCATTCCTCAAGCCATTTACTAATGCTCATGCATCTATATATATACTAATGTCAGGCCATTTATATTTGAATCCAAAGTGGATCACCAGCTGTAATCCATTTTCAGCTTTTGGCGACTTACGCTAAGCACTCTGATCAGTGAAATAAACATGGTCTTTTTTGTTTTCCTTTATCATTTTGTCATAGGAGAGCAACCATCTGATCACAAAAGCAAGCAAAGGGAGAGATGCTGAATCCACAGAGTGTATGGCAAGGTGTCTGGGTAACTTGCTTATGTAACTAATTTGTGGTTTCTGCTTCTGCTAATGCTTGATCCCAAATGCACGACTTCCACTTCACAACAGATTTCTGCTAATCCTCTTTGATTTCATGACTTGGTAGGTCACCAAACAAGCTGTATGATGGGTGGTTCTGGTCACATGATAACTTGGTATCAGTCACTCTGTATCGACCATGGCACATTTACCAGCTAATGTGTGCTAAAGGCTATAGATTCTTCACCTACCACCAGTTTCTTCATTTCCAGCAGCATTTGGGTGCTCTGGCTCCAAAATCTCATGTGCTTTCTCAGACTTCACCTAGTACTGACACCTACAGCAATCAGAATTCTGAAATGGAGATCACCATGCTGAAAGTTAATTCAAGAGTGCTCTTGAAATTAATACTTTGGGGGAAGGAAAAGAATCAAGATTGGACAGGGGGATAATTTGGGTTGTGGAGTAGGCACAATAAGACTTCAGGCAACCTTACATAGAATTCTGAAGCCAGGATAGTCCTTCAGAATTGTCTCAAGTTGGGACATGAGGTCCAGTCTTTTGCACAACTTACTGACTAGCCATTGGGTGAGGGCTGTCCTGGGAAGAGGGTGTGACTTTGAGAGAGAGAGAGCTGTCTTTAGCCAAGGGGAATTACTTAAGAGGTCTGACAGCTGACACCTGCTAACCTTCCTTCCACGGGGGTTGGAGGGAAGGATAAGCCTAAAAAGGAGGTGAGCCAGCACCACATTTCTGACACTTTGAAAAGTCACTCCATCAGGATGGGACAGAAATTTTAACTCAAGTTTGTTTGTTTGTTCTTTATTTTTCCTTAACTCTAAGTCTTATGCTTTTTATCACAGCAAGGTTTTATTTGTCATTCCCCATACAGTATTAAAAAATGTCAAAATATTATACAAAGACAGGCACGCACACACACACACACACACACACGAAGTCACACCCACAGCTATAATAATTACTTAAATATGATTTTTATTCCACTATTTCCACTTAAAAATATGGCATAAACCTTTGAAATATATTTTTTCAGTGTGTTATTTGCTAGAAATTTGTCTTTGTGGCCAGGCACGGTGCCTCACGCCTGTAATCCTAGCACTTTGGGAGACCGAGGTGGGCAGATCACTTGGGATCAGGACCAGCCTGGCCAACATGGTGAAACCCTGTCTCTACCAAAAATAAAAAAATTAGCCAAGTGTGGTGGCAGGCGCCTGTGGTTCTAGCTACTTGAGAGGTTGAGGCAGGAGAATTGCTTGAACCTGGGAAGTGGAGGTTGCAGTGAACCGAGATCGTACCACTGCACTCCAGCCTGGGTGACGGAGCGAGACTCCATCTCAAAAATAAATAAATAAATAAATAAATAGAAGAAATTTGTCTTTGTTTTCCTCTTTGATATATTTTGGAAGTTGAGATTGTAGAACAGTTTTAGCATGTTTACATAAATACTTTAGGCGGGCAATTCTGTGAATTATGCTTAAACAACTGCTAAAGAGATTACAGCTGCCTCTGTGGACATGATCAAAAGAAACCAATCACGTTCTGGTCAATCTGCTTCTTTATTTAAACTATTACTGCAGATCAATGAACAATCAATTAGATTACTAGATGATCACTGTGATTTTGTGATTGACTTGTCTAAAATAACATGGATCACCCAGAATGTCCATACTGTCACACCAATCATTTACTCTGAGGTATACAAGGGAGTGAGGTAGTATGAAAAGGTAGAATTAATAGTCTCCTTCTTACCTAGGACTCTAGATAGTTCAACACTCCCAAACCACTTCTTAATCACAAGAAAAAAACTGTTTTATCTCTTTTTAATCTCTTAGCTATGAGGTCATACCTGACCTGAACCACTTCCATGTCTCTGAGGTTTCAATATCTAATTTGAAGCATTCTCCTAAATAAAACTTTTCTTTTTTCATTACCAACACATCAAGCCCTGAATTGTCTTTTATAACTGTTTTGGTTACCATTACTCTACATGAGCTCCAGTGGTGGTGGAATTTCAAATTTGAATATAGGATATATATGCTAACTTTTAGCATTATTTTATCTCTAATGAGATTTCAACCAAATATTTACAGTTGACTAAATACAGACCAGGGGTTAAAAACTTTCTGTAAAAGGCCAGATAGTAAATTTTTTAGGCTTTGTGGACTATAGTTTCTGTTGAAACTGCCAAGTTATACTGAAAGGAGCAATGGACAATGCATAAATGAATGAGTATGTTTGGGTTCCAATGAAACTTTATTTACCAAAATAAGCAGCAGGTCAGATTTGACCCAGTTTGCCAACTCTTGATTTATACAATGTCAAATAACTGAACTAGATAAAAAGCGAGTCATTCCATTAACTGAGTGTTTAGTTTACTAAAATCCAACATTTTGATATTTGAAAATACCCAACAGATGGATTAAATGTATTTAGCTTAAATCTGACTGTTTGACATTGTGTGAGTGGAGCCATCTATCTGTGCTGTCACAGACTGTGGATGAAGGATGTAGGCAAACCAAATAGTTTGACCTTCTATTTGTCCCTATGAAATTCAGCAGTAAATTTCCCTGAAAAAAAATGTAAGTTCTAGACATTGTTCTAGACACACAGACCTAAAACTGTAGGTACCCATTTTTTGTATAATTCTGTATGCCACATCATTATACACATTTTTGAGTATGTCTAAAATTAAGTGGACAAAACGCAATTTTCATAATTCTAGTCTCTCTCTCAGGCAGTTACTTCACTTTATGTGTGTGGGCATGATTTTTCTGAAAATAAACACTTGTTAAATGTAGCTAAAAGTTAATTTTTAATCATAAAAAAGGATTTCCTTTAATCACCTCCTAGCTTTGCATGTTTTTATTTTCTCCCTCACTATTGGCTGATCTGTCAGGTCAGAGAATTCAAAAATCTTGTTATTTCTTCCTAAAGAAGTCACAAACTGATCAATCATTTCTCCTATTGAAAAATATGAGGATTGCTTTTGAGAGGTAATGGCTCTCAGATTTATTTATTATTATATTTAATTTTGTATTTTTGGCACATCAAATTCCAAGCTAATGTTTTATGCTGCTTCACCCACAACTTACTATGCAATTGATACCTTCAGTATATCACTTCTCTCATCTGCTAAGTGTATCTCAGAATGTTATATGACTTTTCTCTAAATCTCTGAAATCATCACTATAGTTTATGTGAAGCATGAAATTTATCCATTTTTGACTAGTTCATCTTTGGAATGTAAAATTTGCTGCTAGGCAGCGAAATCAGAGGAAAAATTTTATCTGATGGTTAATAGTGTAATCCATTCCATCCTTATATAATACATGTTTTTGTTTCTGCTCATAATAGATTATATATATTAAATATTTATTACTTCTCTAATATTGTATTTTCTTCACAACGTAATTAAGTAACGTCAGGCATGCCACTTAATGTAACTGATAGCAATGACTGACCTCGTCTTCAACTATGTATTTTTGTTTTATACCTACAGACTTTGAGATTTATTTATTTTTGTTGAGATAGGTTTCTCATTGCCCTTAAGTAGGTAATACTAGGACTGCTACCAAAATAGACCATCTTTTTCATCTTCATTATCTACAACATAGGCCATATATTGAATCAGACTGACCCATTGGCCATGGAACTTTCGGTGCTGACTTTTGGTTGAAAAAGATGTAAGTGACACAAAAAGAGTGGTCTTGAAAGGGAAGCCCAACCTTTTGCAGGCGTTGAAGTTCTCACTGTAGGGGTGTGCGTGTAGGGGGTGTATGTGTGTGTACAGAAAAAAGGAATGAGCTAGAGTAAACTTTTATTTACTTATTTTATTTTATCTGTTCAGAAAAGCTTCTCTCTTTTTTTGTGAACTATTCAGGCAGTATTATTAGTGTATGATAGTCACAGCTGCTGCTTCTCTGTTCAAAGGAATAGTTACGTAACTCATGTTAAACCAGTCGTGGTATCTTATCTCATGGCAATGATGACTTGTTAGGATCTCTCTCTCTCTCTCTTTCTTTGTCTTTCATAAAGATATATGTGATTGTATTTAGGTACCCCCCTCCATAAAATAACCGAGAATAAACTACTCCTCTCAGAATCCTTAACTTAATCACATTGGAGAAGAATTTTCTGTTTTTTTATTTTTTTCCAAAGTAAGGCAGCATTCCTTACTTGGAATACTTGGAATTCAAGGATTAGGATATGAACATATGTTTTTAGAGTGTGCCATCTGGTTCAGTACAATACCTTTCCATAATTTGGTTATGCAAGCTAAAACTTTCTCTTTCTCACTGCTTTAATTTTTTTCAGTCACTATGTTACTTGAAATTAGGTTTTTGCCAATAGCATCTGAAGGAACTCCTGATAAAACATAGATTTTATTATGAGATATCTTGCTTGATTCAAAGAAAAACACAATGTATGTGTTAGAAAAAGAATGAATTTATACACACAAAAATTTTGACCAACAGTCATCTAAATGATCAAGAGATCAGTGCAACTTCTTTAACTGAGTTGTACTTTAGAAGCAAAAAAATCACAGTATTCTTTTAAAACAAAACCACTATATAAACAATACTTGTGCACTATAGAAGATTATTATAAAATGAATTATGTTAACTTATATTTCATATAAGTGGAGAAATAAAGACTTTTTAAATAATTGGTTTGGGTCAGACTTATCATTTTATTCTTTGTACCAAAACCCAACCAGATTAATTAAATTTCATGGGTAAAAATGGAATAAAGTATTATAATAAAACGTGTGGAAAATAATAAAACTTTAAGAAGAAAAATATTTTAAGTGTGTTGCCAGAAGAATATGGAGAGTAAAAAATAAATATGTTTAACATTTAAACTTTAATGTTTAAAATTTCTTTATGTCAGAAATGACATAAAACTAAAACCTCAACAATAACTGAGATGTTATATAAGTATATGGCAAAAATCAAGTAATCTTAAAATATAAAATATTATTTCAAATTTAAAAATATTCTACATAATGATAAAAATAAGAAGAGGATATGAAAAGTCATTGCACAAAAAATTATTCTCTACTAACAAAGAACTGCAAAATAAGGCAATGCAATACATATACTGTAGTGTTTTGCATTTAACAATACACATTAGATATTTTCCGTATCAGGTAGCACATATAAATCTAATTCATCCTCCCCAATGTTGTCTAGCATTACATAAACTAAATGTACCATTTCAGTTTTCCATGTTTCAAAAGTAAAATGGTGAAATTATATCTAGTCTCTTATCCTGTTTTTCTGGCCCTGTATAGTAGTAAAATTTACTGATGCTCAATATGTCATTACATAATTAAAGGTCTTAACCATATGCATGCTATTTGACCAATCAATTTTACTTACTGGATTATTCCTATATATCTATTTTAAAATGAGCACAAAGATTTAGTAGTATTTATAATATAAACTAAATTAAGATTCTAACAACAGATAATTAGACTTGCTCTTCTGATAATTTAGAAGACTGGCTATAGTGAATGTCTTGAATACAACAACTAGAAATATTGAATACATTTGTATATATATGTATGTATATTTTTAAATATATCATTAAACTGTCAAGAAAAGAACCATCTTCAGAGGCAAAATACTCAGTGAAAGTTAGAATCTAGAGAACTTAAGTGTAGCAGTGAAGCTACATTTGCCCTGTGGGTATTTTTCAATCCAATCAACTTTAACTTTGACTTTCATGGCTTTACAGCCCATCAGGGATGAGATAAAGAATATCTAGTAGGCAATGCTCTTCACAGAACTAGGATCACAATAGTCTAATCTCTCAATTTATGGGTGAAGCAAAAATTCCATCGAACCTCCACACCCACATAAAATATATTCTTAGAAGAGGAAAAAAGAAAGCAAGAAAAAGCTCAAGAAAAATCTTGAGTTTTGTTCCTGGATAGAAGGAAAGGAGAAATCTATCTCATGCAGTTTCCCCTTCCAAAGTCACACTACAAAGGTGATCTGAAAAACATCAAGCCAAGAATTTGATTTCAATAAGCCCTAGATTTCCTGTGTTTTTAGGTATCTGGTAGACAAATAGTGCAAGTTTTTAGGGAGTAACCCAACTTCAAAAGGAGTCTCAAAGGACTGCCTCACTTGAAACTCCAAATAACATGATTATAACAATTAAGAAAAAAGAAGTGAAGAAACAAAGCACAAATGAGACTAAGCGGAAAAGCAAACAAAAATTCCCCTGGGCACAGAATATAAAATAAGCACACTTGCTAAATGCAAAAATAAATAAAATGAGATATTTTACATGTATACTTATACATATCTATATGTAATATATGTATTATATATTAATACATAACCAAATAGAGGAATAATCCTAATTTATTGCAGCACTATTCACAATAGCAAAGACTTGGAATCAACCCAAATGTCCATCAGTGACAGATTGGATTAAGAAAATGTGGCACATATACACCATAGAATACTATGCAGCCATAAAAAAGGATGAGTTTGCGTCCTTTGTAGGGACATGGATGCAGCTGGAAACCATCATTCTTAGCAAACTATCACAAGAACAGAAAACCAAACACCGCATGTTCTCACTCATAGGTGGGAACTGAACAATGAGATCACTTGGACTCAGGAAGGGGAACATCACACACCGGGGCCTATCATGGGGAGGGGGGAGGGGGGAGGGATTGCATTGGGAGTTATACCTGATGTAAATGACGAGTTGATGGGTGCAGTAGACCAACATGGCACAAGTATACATATGTAACAAACCTGCACGTTATGCACATGTACCCTACAACTTAAAGTATAATAATAATAAATAAATTAAAAAAAAATAGAAATTAAAATGAATAAAACTGAAAGGGCAATGAATCAGCCAACAATAGTTTACATTTAGGAAAGGATTTAACTTCTCTGAGCAAATCAATTCATCTATGCAATTAAAACACTTATAACTGATACCTCACGGGTTTCTGTGTGATAGCCTGTTACCTGTAAGTTTCACCTACAAGTACTGTTCAGACACTCCATAAGCATAAACTAATACAATGACATGCAACTCAGAGAGTGCACGTTCAAGAACTTTAATAGAAGAGCCAACATTATTATTCACTATAGGAGTTATATTTATTTTAAAATGTAACCATCAATTCACTATATTTCCAAGTCTGGTACTCTACTCATCTATTCAGCTCACATTTGGTATATTTTTACATGTATCTTATGCACTGCATAAGGATCTTTGCAATGAAAATAGTTTGTATTGAAGAGTTTTCAGCAAGCTACAAAGAACAAAAAAGAAGATAAATGCCTAGTGATTGCTTCAACATCAGCAGTTTTTCAGAGGTCAGCTACCTATATTAAATGTTTAAATATTTATATTAAATAATAAATATTTAAACACTACAATCTGGTTGAAAGGTCTGTGTGAAACAAAACTTAGAATGAGATTTCAATACAAGTATACAGAACAGTGTTTCAAGCTCAATGCTTGATTAAGGTTAAACATTTCTCAGAAATATTTTGATACTGAAATACATGTTTAATAACACTTAACAAATAGATTAACAACTAAAATAAGGACAGAAAAGATAACTATTTATTTCTGAGTAAAACCAAGTATAATAACCACATCAACACTTCTCTGGTGCTCAGATTTTACCCTCATCAAACGTTAAACACACCTTTATTTATTTTTATATGTTGGCTGTTCATTGCTGCATGAACAGTAGCAAAATGTTTCTGAGAAATGTTTAACCTTAATCAAGCATATTTAATCATTATTGTCTTCTCTCCATGATAGTACTATTTAATGATACATAAGTTGTTTGATTACTCACCTACCTACATGAATGTTTTGTTTTCCGTATCTTTATTAATATTGCAGATACAACAATAAAGGATATATTAGATAATTCCAGGGAAAATTCCATTGACCATGAAACATTGTATAGACAAAAGCAAAAGTGGGCATATACTGCAACTTCCAGCTGTGAGAGACAAGCTTGTATATTACTAAGAATTAGAAAAGTTGAGTGCAAGATAAAAACATTTGTTTGAAAGCCTCAGTGAACTTGGAATTGTGGGGGGGATCAAGATGCCTAAGGGAAAGAAATCAATGAGATGAGTACAACATTCAGAGCTGCTTTACCACAAAACACATGCTGGTTCTAAAAAGGTAGCTGAAGAACAGAAAAGCTGAACAAATCTTTAACCAGCCTCAAGGAATGGTGGTAGAGCTAAGCAAAGAGGGGACGTAGTAAAAACTTTTAGTTGAGGCCAAAGGATTATACCCAGGATGAAGTCTTACTAAAAAAAACAGAATGATTTTTCTTTCCAGAAACTAAAGCTCAGCTTCATATTAATTAATTAATTAACTAATTAATTAATTATTTTGAGACAGAGTCTCTCTCTGTTGCCCAGGCTGGAGTGCAGTGGTGCAATCTCAGATCACTGAAACCTTTGCCTCCAATGTTCAAGCAATTCTCTGCCTCAGCCTCCCGAGTAGCTGGGATTACAGGTGCCAACCACCACACCCAGCTATTTTTTTTTTTTTTTGTATTTTTAGTAGAGATGGGGTTTCACCATGTTTGCCAGGATGCTCTCAATCTCATGACCTCGTAATCCACCCACCTCAGCCTTGCAAAGCGATGGGATTACAGGCGTGAGTCACCGCGCCCGGTCCATATAATTTTAATTATAGACTAAGTTAATCAAAAGTTGTGAGGCATGATAGGAAACAGACCTAAGGGCAAAACTGAGAAAAAGAATAAAAATACAGAAACAGACCAAAAAATGGTCCAGATATTAAATTTATGACAGAAGAACTCTATATTACTTTAACATGTTAAAAAATTGGACAAAAAGATGAAGAGTCTCTGGAAAAAAACAGAAATATATAGCAAGTACTCAAATGGAATTTTTTAAAAATACAATATTTGAAATCATTAAATGTGTAAAACAGCACATTGGCTGGAAATAGTGGCTTATTGAAATGGGAAATGGGTAAGTTAAAAAATATTTAAGTCGAAGCTAAAGTAAAGCCAGAGTAGGAGATATGTGTAACATGATGAATAATTCTAACGTGTATAACTGGAGTCCCAAAAAAGATAAGAGAGAGAACTGGACCGAATATCTGATAGGATATGTTCTGATAAATTTTGGAAAATTTATAAAACCATAGATTCAAGAAATGCTAATTATTAAACAGGATTAAATTTTAAAAAGCACATCTAGGTACACTGCAGTTGTACTTCTAGAAGAAGAAAAAAAGATATATTATTTTGAAAAGAATAAATAAGACTGTTAACATACTTCTCAAGAGTCAGAAAAAGATGAAATTACATATTCAAAGTGTTGAAAAGGAAAAACAAGTCTACTCGCAATTTTATAACCTGAAAAATGTTATTGAAAAATTAAGGAAAAACAAAAACACTTTCAAACAAACTATCTGAAAAAAGTTATCACCCAGAAATCACATCCAAAAATTTTAAAGAAAACTGTTAAGGTAGAAGAAAAACAATTTAAAACAGAAAAAAAAGAAGAAATTACATTTACTGAGGATAAATCTAATTATATATTAACCCTCTAAGGCAATCATAAAAATATCTGTGTATTGAATACTTAATATCAACATTTATGGGATCCAGCAAAAGCTGTTTAATGAGGGAAATTTATAGTGATAAATGCCCCCTTCAGGAAAAAAAAAAAAAAAAGAAAAATCTCAAACAAATAACCTAAATTAATTCCTCAAGGAGCTGTAAAAACAGCAAACTAAACCCATAGTAAACAGGAGAAAATAATTAAGATTACAGCAGAAATAAATAAAATACAGACTAGAAAAACAATTTTAAAAGACCAAAGAAATTGAGTTGGTTTTCTGAAAAGATAAACTTGACAAACCTTTAGTTAGACTAAGTAAAAAGAGAAAAACTCAAATAAATAAAAGTATAAATAAAAGAGAAGACATTACAAATAAAGCTACAGAAATACCAGAAATTATAGGATACTATTATGAATAATTAAATAAAAACAAATTGAGTAACCTATAAGAATTGGGCAATTTCTAGAAATGTGTAACTTACCATAGCTGAATCATGAAGAAATAGAAAATCTTAACAGACCAATAATGAATATGAAAATTGAATCATTCATCAAAAATCTCCCCACAAAACAAAAAAATCCTGAACCACATGGCTTTGCTGGCAACTTCTACCAAAGAGCTAAAGAATTGAAAGCAACGGCAACAAAAGCCAAAATTGAGAAATGGGATCCGGTTAAACTAAAGAGCTTCTGCACAGCAAAAGAAACTACCATCAGAGTGAACAGGCAACCTATAGAATGGGAGAAAATTTTTGCAATCTACCCATCTGACAAAGGGCTAATATCCAGAATCTACAAAGAACTTAAGCCAATTTACAAGAAAAAATCAAACAACCCCATCAAAAAGTGGGTGAAGGATATGAACAGACAGTTCTCAAAAGAAGACGTTTATGCAGCCAACAGACACATGAAAAAATGCTCATCATCACTGGCCATCAGAGAAATGCAAATCAAAACCACAATGAGATACCATCTCACACCAATTAGAATGGCGATCTTTAAAAAGTCAGGAAACAACAGGTGCTGGAGAGGATGTGGAGAAATAGGAATGCTTCTACACTGTTGGTAGGACTGTAAACTAGTTCAACCATTGTGGAAGACAGTGTGGCAATTCCTCAACGATCTACACCTAGAAATACCATTTGACCCAGCCATCCCATTACTAGGTATATACCCAAAGGATTATACATCATGCCGCTATAAAGACATATGGACACGTATGTTTGTTGTGGCACTATTCACAATAGCAAAGACTTGGAACCAACCCAAATGTCCATCAATAGTAGACCTGATTAAGAAAATGTGGCACATATACACCATGGAATACTATGCAGCCACAAAAAAGCACGAGTTCATATCCTTTGCAGGGACATGGATGAAGCTGGAAACCATCATTCTGAGCAAACTATCGCAAGGACAGAAAACCAAACACCACATGTTCTCACTCATAGGTGGGAATTGAACATTGAGAACACTTGCACGCAGGATGGGGAACACTACACACTGGGGTCTGTCGTGGGGTTGGGGGAGGGGGGAGGGATAGTATTAGGAGATATACCTAATGTAAATAACGAGTTAATGAGTTCAGCACACCAACATGGCACGTGTGTGTGTATATATATATGTGTGTGTGTGTATATATATGTAACAAACCTGCACGTTGTGCACATGTACCCTAGAACTTAAAGTACGATAATAATAAAAAAGACATACTCAAAAAAAAAAAAAGAATTGATGCCAATTTATCTCAAATTCACACAAATCAAAGAGAAGGGAACACTTCAAATTGTATAAAGCCAGTAACTCCTTCATACAAAAGCCAGATTAGAACACTACAAGTAAAGAAAATGACAGGCCAATATCTCATGAACATAGATGCAAAAATACTCACAAAATACTAGCAAATCAAATTTAATAGCACCTTAAAAGACTCATTTACCATGGTCAAGTGGAAATTATCCCAGGGATGCAAGAATGGTTCAACACATGCAAGTCTATAAATGTGATATACCACATTAACAGAATGAAAGTTAAAAGGATGTGATCATCTCAATAGATGCAGAAAAAGCATTTGGACAAAATTCAACAATTTTTTACAATAAAAACTCTCAACAAATTAAGTATACAAGAAATATACCTCAATACAATGAAGGTCATATGACACAACCCCACAGCTAACACCATACTCAACAGTGAAAATTTGAAAGGAACACGACAAGGGTATCCACTCTTCACACTTCTATTCGATGTAGCACTGGACGTCTTAAAAGAAGCAATTAGACAAGGAGATATAAATTAAAGGTATCCTAATTGGAAAAGGAGGAGAAAATTTTTCTGGTTTTAGGTGACAGAGTCTTTAACATAGAAAACCACAAAACTATAGAACTAAGAAACAAATTCAGTACATTTGCAGGAGACAAAGTCAACATACAAATAACAATACATTTTTTATACACTAAAAACAAACCAACTGAAAAATAAGTTAAGAACATAATCTCATTTATAATAATTTCAAAAAGAATAAAAAACATAGCCATAAATTTAACCTAGGATGTGAATCATCTGTACACCGAAAACTACAAAATACTGATGAAAGAAACTAAATGGAAAAACATTGTGAGTTCATGGATTTCTTTTTAAAATATCCATGCTATACAAAGCAATGTACAGATTTAATGCAATCCCTATAAAAATTCCAATGTCATTATTCACAAAAATAGATAAAACAATCCTAATTTGCTTGGAAACACAGAATTTGTATGGAAGCATAAAAGACCCTATATAGCCAAACATTCATAATCAAGAGCAACAAAGCTGGCAGCCTCGCACTTCCTAATTTAAAATTATATTACAAAGCTATGAGAATTAAAGCAGCATGAAACAATGGAACAAAACAGACAGCCCAGAGATGAACCCATGCATAAACAGTGAACTGATCAACAAGGTTACCAAGAATACACAATGGGAGAAAGGCTAATCTCTATAAATGGTTTCAGGAAAACTGAATATTCAACCATATGTAAAGAATGACTATGAATGCCTATTCAACCATATATAAAGAATGACAATGAATAAGAGCATACATTTGTATCTCTTTTTATTTAATATTAGAGCATTAAAAAACAAAAACTTCAAAATGTATTAAAAACTTAAATGGATAAGGGGTGAAATCATAAAACTCCTAGAAGAAAACAGAAATAAAGCTCCTTGACATTTCTCCAAAGAAGATATGTAAATGACCAATACATACATGAACATCATCACTAATCATCAGGAAAATGGAAGTGAAAACCACACAATATCACCTTGAAACTTCAACCTATTAGGATGGCTATTGTTTAAAACAAACAAAAAAGAGTGCTTGCAAAAATGTGGAGAAAAAGAAATACTTTTGGTAAGGACATAAATTTTTTAAGCTACCAGGAAAAACAGTACAGAGGTTCATGAAAAAATTTAACATAGAACTACCACATGATCTAGTGATACCACTTCTGGGTATTAAGCCGAAGGAATTAAAATCAGCATATCAAAAAGATATTTGCACCTCTATCTTCATTGCAGCATTATTCGCAAGTGCCAAGATGTGAAAACAACATAGGTATCTATCAACAGATGAATGAATAAAGAAAATGTGGCATATGTATATGTATACAATTATATATTATGTAAATATAATATAATATATTGATATTGATATATAATATAATGATTATATATAATATAATATATTATATAGCATATATTATATATTATATAGTATATAATACATAATCATCCATGTTGAGGTGAATGACAGGATTTTCTTTTTTTAAGGCTGAAAAATATTCCATTTAATGTGTATATGCATAATTATACATATATAATGTGTATACACATAATTATATATAATGTATCTATAATATAATATAAAATTAAATAATGTATGTTATGTATATATAATTATATGTAATATATAATTACATATTGTATATTATCTAATATATCTTATATATAATATATAAGATATAATATTGTATATTATAAATATTATGTATAAGATAAAATATTGTATATGTATATATAATATATATGTTATAACATATAATTTATATGTGATATTGTATATGTATATATAAAATATGTAATTATATATTATGTATATATACATAAAATGGAATATTATTCAGCCTTAAAAAAAGAAAATCCTGTCATTCACATCAGCTTGGATGATATTATGCTAAGTGAAATAAGCCAGGTACTGAAAGAAAAATACTCCATATTCCCCTTGTATGAGAGATCAAAAATAGTCAAACTCATAGAAGCAGAGAGTAGAATGCTGGTTGGCAGGGCTAGGAAGACTGGGAAGTGGGGAGGTATTAGTCAAAGGGTACGAAGTTTCAGTGATTCAAGATAAATCTAAAGATTTGTTATACAGTGTAGTACCTATAGCTAACAATACTGTATTTTATACTTAAAATTGCTAAGAGGGCAGGTCTTAGATTAAGTGCTATCAAAATTATAATAATGGGCATAGAAATAAACTCTTGGAGGTGAGAAGGTTATAGTTTTGATGGTGGTATTTCAAGTGTGTATATTTATCCCCAAATTCATTGAGATGTATACACTAAATATGTACAGCTTTTCACATTTCAATCATACCTCAATAAAGTGGTTATTTAAGTAAGAATATAGTTGCCTCAAAAATATTTGCATAAAAGAAACTAATTAGAAATTTAGATAATATGCCTATTATTCCTCCAAATATGTATTTCTGCTGATGAAGTCTATAATATATTCAAAGTATTAAAGTGAAAAGAAATGAACCAGTGTTTCAAAAATCAAATTTAAAATTAAGTATATGATAAAGATTTTGGTGTTCCTTCAAATGTTGCTTATCAGAGAAAGTAATATACACATATCTTCAAACTCTGTTTAAATACCAGATTTTCGTGTTAGGAACAATACAATCAAAAAATTTTTGTGGGGCTCCAACATTGGCAATTTATCCGTGTTAAATCTTATGAAGTTCCACTTTAAGTGAGTTCTGAATTTATAGGTGGTCATCTTCAGTACTTTTGTAATCTTGCTTGATTACCTTACATATACTTTTAAGTTATCATCTGATTATTTTGTTGATATTAATATGGCAGCCTCAGGCAGTGAAACCACACATACATGGAGTCTCACAAAAATTTTTTGGTTGAATTGTTGCTAACATGAAAATGTGCCTTTCCTTGGGAACAATTATGAAGTGACAATGACAATGATCTACTCCAAAAATGTTATTCATATTCATGTTAAATAAGAGCATACATTTGTATCTCTTATTTGTTGTTTCAATACCTAAATTATGAATCTTCTGTTATGCTGAAGGCAACATATATAATATATAAAAATCTAATACTAATTAACTAATTAATGTGTATTGCCTTAAACATAGTAGGAGTATATACAGTGAAGTTCATAATTAAATTTATCCATGCAAGTGGGTAAATGAGGGTTGTGAAGCTGCTATATGGAAGGGCAGATTGAAAATCTCATCACACGCTTAAACAATCATTTCAAGAACCTAAAAATATGAATTAACTGATCTAATAACTAAACCAGTATATCACTAAATAAAGCAAAGTAATCATATTTTATCTTATTCTATTTTAAAGATCAAATTAGATCACCCAGGCTATGTCCCCGATTGTCAGAGAGTAAACCAAGTAGAAAGGAAGATTAATTCCACATCTATGTGTTTAATAAGCTTATGTAAAAGTTATAGCACAAAAAGTACCTACTGAAATGAAATATTCTAAGCTTTCACTGTACTATTTTAAAAAAAAATTTCCAGTTCATTTTTATGCTCATGCAACCACTCTGTTTCTGTCCCATTATATATGTCTTTCCTCATCTTGCACACACATCCATTGTACAACTATTCCTTCATTGTAAAATGCATCAAAATCAGAGGCTGTATATAAATAATTGATACCATGATAGAAATGTAGCATAAATGATATTCACAAGGATTGTGTTCTCATGCTTGATCTAAAAACTGAAAAGTATTTGCCTTCAGGGCTCTTGATTATCTGAAACTATAATGCTGCACAGTTATGATGAGGAAGTGGCACATTTAAGAACTGTGAAAGATTTATTTTTGAAAATAACAGAAGGAAGAATTGTGGGCTGCTGAACTATCATACAGAAAAAAAAATCCATCCCACTCTTTTTGCTATTATATTGTTTGAGAAGTTGCAGTAAATCTTCACTTTGGCTACCATCCTATTTTATTTTACTATAACTATCATTGCTTTTACTACGGAATGCTTTATGGGGCACTTTAGCCCTCAGCGTTTTTACTAAGCACTTGTACAGATACTGTGGGATCTATCAAGCATTTTAACCAGTTTATATTCTTTGCTTTCAGACCATGATGAGAAACCATTATTATGGCCTCAAAAAAAGAATAGTTTGACACCATATCCCAAGAAAAATCCTTATTTTGATCATATTTTAGAATATTTCTTCTCGTTCCGTAAGAATGGAATTTTCTGTGAGAATAAAACTACCAGAAATATTTTTTTAAAGTTTTTGACTGGAAAGATCCTCTTTTTCCTCTATGCTGTATTAGCACTAGCTGAAGAGCAGTTGACATATATTTCTTGTTGCTTAAGGGCTGATCCCACTGTTATACCTCACAAGAGTCAACAGGAAGCTTATAGTTGGAAATGCTCTTTGTTCAGATTCCTAACTCTCTGTTCTTTATTTTGCTCAACATGTGTTATTTTTTTCCCTGGGTGCCAGAAAGAAATTTTACAGAAATGACTCAAAATTTTATCTTTTATGTTCACCAATTAATTTGCAATTCCAATAAGCTGCAACTATTCTTGACCTAAGGGACTGCATCCCTTTTGTTCCTATATTTCTGGTGCCAAGGATTATGCCTGGTGCAAAATATGAATATAAATAAGTGAATACATGATGAAAATTACTAGAAAATTTAAAGATTTATTTGTATTGTGAACTTTCTTAAGAATTGTACAGAAATATTCAAATGAATATGTAGAAATGAGGGACTTCAGAGAAAACAACTACTCTAAGCATTAAATTATTGACAGCATCTCTTGAAATAATAGCAATAGTCATCATTTATAACATGAGTCTGCAGCTACGCCCCATGAGTTGAAGGAGACCCACAATCCCTTTGTGTAAATAAAGCTTTATTGGAATATAGCCATACTCATTTGTTTGCATATTATAGTTGCTTTTGTGTACTAATTACAGCGAGTTGACTAGCTGTGACAAATACCATATAGTCCACAGTCCACATAGCTTAAATATTTACTATCTGGCTCTTTACCAAAAAAAAAAAAAAAAAAACAGTTGCTAACTTCTGATCACAAAAAATAAACAAGTCTATCCACAGGAGATGGGGCCCAACTCTCAAACATTCTATAGAGGTGAATTCCCATCCCAGGCCGAGGGAATTAGCATGACAATCTCATCAAAAAACTCTTTTTTCCAGGCTGTAAATACCAGTAGGCTGAGGATACCAGTGTTCTCCTCCTACCATTTTTATACACCCAGTTGCTCCTGTGCTGTATCCTGCTCAGAGTTCCAACAACGAAATTCCAGCTCCCTTTCCATTCATTCAAAGGGATGAATTCTCTGATTCTGATCCATCCTTATAGTGCCACATTCCCAACCGTAACTGCTTTTTTTTTTTTTTTTTTTTTTTTTTTACTTTTGAGACAGAGTCTCGCTCTGTCGCCCAGGCTGGAGTGCAGTGGCACAATTTCGGCTCACTGCAACCTCCACCTTGCAGGTTCAAGTCATTCTCCTGCCTCAGCCTCCCAGGTGGCTGGAATTACAGGCACCCACCACCACACCCAGCTAACTTTTGTATTATTAGTAGAGACAGGGTTTCACCTTGTTGGCCAGGTTGGTTAAGAACTCCTGACCTCAAATGATCCACCTGCCTTGGCCTCCCAAAATGCTGGGATTGCAGGCATGAGCCCCACGCCTGGCCAAATATTAACTCCTAAGCCATTGGGCCAGCTAGGTGCTCTCTGTTTCTCTAGGCCACACTACTCCTTATTTTCACATCTGAGCCAGTTTCACTCATTTTTGTTATCTCTGCCTGATTCTTGAAAATGTTTGAATCTATGCCCCAACACATGACAAAGCGTGTCATACAGATACAGATATAACTTCCAAATTATTAAGTAAAAGTCTCACACAAAATTTATTCTAAATATCCACTCATCCTAAGCTATTTCATAAGTTATTGTCTCTTTTCATAATGAGCCCACAGACTGCTCAAACTCTTGTTTCAAAGGAAAACATCCTACTGCATTTGGGAAAACCCAGAAGATATGAGTGAAGGGAAATTCCTGTAGTTTCACAGTCAAGGGCATTCTTCAGGGCAGGCCAAACACTCAGGCCTACCAGTAATTTTTCACATGATGACAAGTTTGCCTGGGGCACTTGGTCAGTGTTTTCAGGGTTTTCTGAATCCTGATGCAACTGCTTTATGAACTTCTATTTTTTAAAAATAGAAACAGGTAGGATTTAATTGAAAGGAAATGAAAGATAAAACCTTGAAAGACTTTTTAAAAACTAAAAGTAGTTGGCAACACCGAGTGTATGTGTTCTAAAGAGAATATGCAGCAAAATTAGAAAACTGTGCTAGTGAGGCCAAGGGCTCTGCCTCCAACCGTGTGTGGGTTTATTAGCTTTGCACAAAGAAAAATGCAACTTAACAATCACTATCTGAACCTTTAACTCAACCCATAAGCCAATGACTATCTGTCACTGCTCAAGAGGGAGATGAGAGTCTTGAAATGAGCCACCATCAGCCAGCCATCTCCAAAATCACAGCAGCTTTAGTGGATTTAGCAATGCCATCATTCTTGCTATTTCTAATTATCAATTTTCAGGAAACTTTTGTTTGGCCTATTGATGACATTGGGTACAACTGACTTTATCATTTTTTAAAATACATTTTCTTCATTGACTTCTGGGCACATAACTTCCTTGGATTCCCTCTTTTCTCTCTGGGCCCTCATGTTACCCTGTCCAAATACAGGTTACATGGTGCCACTTTTCAGCTTAATACTCTCCAATGTCATTCTGCTCAGCCACTGTGAAAGCCAAAGTCATTTTTGCCCTACATGTCCCCCTGAGTTGTGGGGTATCACTGCCTCTCAGACCCAATCTATTCTCTCTCTCACTACACTGCCCAGGCACATTGCTGCCTCTTTGTCTTTGCACTGGTTGTTCTGTATGGCTGGAATGTCCCCTCTTCACGTTCGGTCATATCCAAGTGCTCTATTTCCCTCTTCCTTGTGGCCTATGGCAATGTTATTCTTCTTTGCTTTATTTTTCACTTATTGCTTGCTATTTTTTCATATTGTACATTTTTTTCTCTTTCTAAAAATTTGTCTTTACCACTAGAGTGTAAGATCTATTAGGGTTATGATTTGTCTTCACAGCTTCTGTGCTAGAATCTAGAACATAACAGACTGTTAATTCTTGTGTGTTGGGTGCATGTATAATGGAATAACTCAAAGGCCCCAGTCATCTTGGCCCAATTTGCTTTTCAGCTTCTTTTATGTAGTTGTTTTGCTATGCCGCAGCTCTGAATATTTCAGCCTGCTTCTAGAAATCTCCTTCTCACTCTCCTTTACCTCTATTACTTTTCAGTTTTACAAATATCCCTAATCTTCAACACCTTCATGAAGCATTTCCTGCTGCTACTTTGCCTTCCTCAGAGCCCTATGCAGATTTCTATCGCCCAACACAAAATGTTATTGCCAGCATTTGCTGACTTGTTTGTCTCCTTTCTTAGCCTTAAGCTCATAGAGGATACTTAGAGAGTAGATAATAAACACCATGCAAGATCAGAGACGTTTTACCCTCTAGCTTATATCTGCTCAAAGAGATAATATATATGCTAAAAAGTCTGCATGCCTAAGCAGCTAGAGAGTTTGTTATATAAAAACAAATCAGAAGGAAAAAGGTATGAAGGTAAAAATCAGAGTGAGGTGATTTAACATGAATCTTCATGTTTGAGAAAACAAAATTGCTTACTTATTCAGCCATTAATTCACCAAACATTAATTCATCGTCTATTCTGAGCTGGACATTCTATAAAATAGGGGAACATGAAGGAGAATAAATTGCATCCTCTGACAATGATGGAACACATACTATGAACAAAAAAAAAGTCTTGTAAGAAGTATAGCCAATCATTGTTCCTCCATTCCTTCAAAAGCATTGAAATAAAACATTAACAGTTCTCCCATCCTAAAAAGAGGGGTTGGATAATGAAATTATTTATCTGTACACAAATTTGTCAGAAGTAGTTCATATTTAAAATACCATTTAGTGATTTTAAATCTCCCAAGAATATCTATAATCTCACAATTGTTGATGAAAAATTCAATGCTAGCTTATGTATGTGAGGTAAAACATGAAAAGCTAAATTTAAATGACATCAATTAATGATGACATAATTTAAATGACAGCATTGTAAGAACCTCTTTAAAGAAAGTTGTTAGTGATTGTAAAAACGTATTACGTGCCTAGTACACGCCGGGAATTTTTCTTTCATCGAGGTTCCAACCAGGGATAAAACAAACACTCTGCTCTCATGCAAAATTATATTTTGCTAGAAGGAAACAGAAAATAAACAAAAATACAATAAATCAAGTGATAATAAGTTCTATGAAGAAAAATAAAGATGGGGAAGGAGGGAAGAAAGAAGGTAACAGCTTTCTGTGTGTTGGATATATTGGAAAGAAATACTACTTATACAGAGTGGTTAGAAACATGTCTCTTATACACTTAATCAAAAACCTAAAGAAATTGAAGGAGAAAGTCATGCAGAAATTTTGTGGGAAAATGTTTGTGTCTGTGTGTGGACTGGCACGCCTTAAAGGTATTGTAGGTTCGGTTTCAGACCGCAGCAATAAAGCAAATATCCCAATAAAGAGAGTCACCCAACTTTTCT
Organism: Theropithecus gelada; assembly: GCF_003255815.1. NCBI lineage: Eukaryota > Metazoa > Chordata > Mammalia > Primates > Cercopithecidae > Theropithecus > Theropithecus gelada. The sequence continues at coordinate 55,845,231 of NC_037681.1, forward strand.
CAACTTTTCTGGGATCACAGTGCATTTAAAAGTTATGGTTACATTTAACTTGCACTATAGTCTATTAAGTGTGTAACAGAATTATGTCTAAAAGACAATATACATAAATTAATTAAAAGTACTTTGTTGTGAAAAAATGTGATCAACCATCTGAAACTTCAGCAAGTCATCATCTTTTTGCTGGTGAAACTTCTTGCCTTGATTTTGATGGCTGCTGACTGATCAGGGTAGGATGCTGAAGGTTAGGGTGGCTGTGACTTTTCTTAAAATACAACAACAGTGAATTTTGCTGCATCAATTGACTCTTCTTTCATGAAAGATTTCTCTGCAGCATGTGATGCTGTTCTGTAGCATTTTAATCACAATAGAAATTCCTTCAAACTTGGAGTCGATCTTCTCAAACCCTGTTGCGACTTTATCAATTAAGTTCATGTATTATTCGAAACCTTTGTTGTCATTTCCACAATGTTCACAGCTTTCTTACTAGGAGTAGATTTCATTTCAAGAAATCACTTTCTTTGCTCATCCATACTAAGCAACTTTTATCATGAGATTGCAATTCAGTCACATCTTCACACTCCATTTCTAATTCCAGCTCTCTTGCTATTTTTACCACATATGTTGTTACTTCCTCCCCTGAAGTCTTGAAACCCTCAAAGTCATCCAGGATGGTTGGAATCAACTTCTTCCAAACCACTGTTTATATTGATATTTTGATGTCCTTCCATGAATCACAAATGTTCTTAATGAAATCTAGAATGGTGAATCTTTTTGAAAAGATTATTAGCTTCCTTCCAGATCCATCAGAGGAATCACTATCTATGGCAGCTATAGCTTTATGAAATATACTTCTTAAATACTAAGACTTGAAAGTCAAAATTACTTCTTGACTCATGGACTGCAGAATGGATATTGTGTTTGCAGGCATTAAAATAGCATTGATCTCCTGTACATCTCCGTCAGAGACCTTCGATGACCAGTTTATTTTCAATGGGCCTTTATCTTTTGAAATAAATATTTTTTTCTTAGTAGTTCTCAACAGTGGGCTTAAAATATTCAGTCAACTATGCTGTAAACAGATGTGCTATCATTCAAGCTTTGCTGTTCCATTTATAGAGCCCAGGCAGTGTAGATTTAGCATAATTCTCAAGAACTTTAGGATATTCCAAATGATAAATGAGTATTGGCTTCAGCTGAAAGTCACCAGCTGCATTAGCCCCTAACAAGAAAGCCAGCCTGTCCTTTGAAGCTTTGAAGGTATGCATTGACATCCCATCTCGAGCTATGAAAGTCGTGCATCTTCTTCCATAATAAGGCTTTTCCATCTACAATGAAAAGCTGTCTTTTAGTGTAACCACCTTCATCAGCGATCTTAGCTTTCTTTTGGATAACTTGCTGCGTCTTCTCTCTCAGCACTTGCTGATTCACCTTGCACTTTTGTTGTGGAGACAACTTGTTTGCTTAAGCCCCATGGGCCAACATCTGCTAGCTCCTAACTTTTCTTCTGCATCTTCCTTACCTCTCTCAGATATCACAGAATTGAAGAGATTTGGGGTGGTATTCTGGGTTAGGCTCTGGCTTTAGAGAATGTTGAGACTGGTTTGATCTTCTAGTCAGACTCCTAAAACTTTCTCTATATATGCAGTTAGGCTGTTTCATTTTCTTATCATCTGTGTGTCTAATAGAATAACACTTTTAATTTCCTTCAGGAAGGTTTCCTTTACATTTATAACTTGGTTAACTGGTGCAAGAGGCTTAGCTTTTGGCCTGTCTCAGCTCTCAACATGCCTTTTTTCACTAAGATTAGTTATTTCTAGCCTTTGAGTTAAAGTGAGGGACGTGTCACTCTTCAGTTGAACACACCGAGGCCATTGTAGGGTTATTCCTTAGCCTAAATTTAATCACTGTAATGTCTCAGGGAATAGGGAGATTCAAAGAGACAGAGAGAGACAGGGGAACGACTGGTTAGTGAAGTCAAAACACACACAACACTTATAAGTTCACCATCATATATGGACACAGTTCATGATACTCCAAAACAACAATAGAACAAATACAATCAAAGATAAAATGATAATTTAAAAGTGTAAAATATTGTAAGAATTAGGAAAATGTGACATTCAGACAGGAATCACTTCACATACTGTTGGAATAGCACACATGCTATTGGAAAAATGGCACTGATAGATTTGCTTAATGCAAAGTTGTCACAAAACTTTATTTTTTTTTAATTTTTTAAAATTATTTATTTATTTATTTATTTATTTTTAAAATTTTTTTATTATACTTTAAGTTCTAGGGTACATGTGGATAATGTGCAGGTTTGTTACATATGTATACTTGTGCCATGTTGGCGTGCTGCACCCATCAACTCGTCAGCACCCATCAACTCGTCATTTACATCAGGTATAACTCCCAGTGCAATCCCTCCCCCCTCCCCCCTCCCCATGATAGGCCCCGGTGTATGATGTTCCCCTTCCTGAGTCCAACTGATCTCATTGTTCAGTTCCCACCTATGAGTGAGAACATGCGGTGTTTGGTTTTCTGTTCTTGCAATAGTTTGCTGAGAATGATGGTTTCCAGCTGCATCCATGTCCCTACAAAGGACAAAAACTCATCCTTTTTAATGGCTGCATAGTATTCCATGGTGTATATGTGCCACATTTTCTTAATCCAGTCTGTCACTGATGGACATTTGGGTTGATTCCAAGTCTTTGCTATTGTGAATAGTGCCGCAATAAACATACATGTGCATGTGTCTTTTTAGCAGCATGATTTATAATCCTTTGAGTATATACCCAGTAATGGGATGGCTGGGTCATATAGTACTTCTAGTTCTAGATCCTTGAGGAATCGCCATACTGTTTTCCATAATGGTTGAAATAATGGTTGAACTAGTTTACAATCCCACCAACAGTGTAAAAGTGTTCCTATTTCTCTACATCCTCTCCAGCACCTGTTGTTTCCTGACTTTTTAATGATTGCCATTCTAACTGGTGTGAGATGGGATCTCATTGTGGTTTTGATTTGCATTTCTCTGATGGCCAGTGATGATGAGCATTTTTTCATGTGTCTATTGGCTGTATGAATGTCTTCTTTTGAGAACTGTCTGTTCATATCCTTTGCCCACTTTTCTCACAAAACTTTAAATGATAAAAAACACATTATCTGCAAAGCACAATAAAATGAATCACAATAAAAGAGTTATGTCTCTATATCACAACCTTTTATAAATATAAAATTGAAATTTATCTTGTCTATTTGAGGAGAACCCATATTGTTTTACCGCAAATTAAACTTCTGTTTTCTCTTTTAAAAATGATTATTGACCTTAGTGCCTCTCTTGTTGAATGAGATATTACATTTTTTTTCAAATGTTGGGAGATTATTTGTTGTATGTCCATTTTTGTTTAAGAGTTTTCCACATGTACTCCTTCAATGTATTGGACATAATCTCCAGTGATCTTGCGGGCAGAAATAAAATATGCATAATTAATCTTCTCGGTCTGGGATGCTGTGTCTAGTTTTTATGTCCTTTCCTGGGCATTTACCTGTCTGTTTCCTGCTGATTTTAGGTGTGGCAATCTGTCTTCTTGTTCTTCTTCGAGGTACCTATGCCATAACCATGATGGCTGCCTTCATCTGCCACTTCAAAGCAAAAGCTATTTCTACCTTTCACACAAACCCTCCGCTGTGGAAATTTTGATCATTATTCCCCTATGTCTTTCAAGACCTCTTCAGATGTTTGGGTATATGAATTGTACATCACGTTTCGTTCCAGAGTTGTAACACAAGGTTTTTATGTTTTGTTTTGTTTTTGTTTTTGTTTTTTTCAGTCTTGCCCAGAGATCTGGAGGTTATACCACCTTCTATGTAATTTGTTATAATAGCAATATTTAAGTGAATTTTACTATATGCCAGGCACTGTTCTAAGCATTTTACACATATTAATTCACTTAATCCCCACCATTGTTACAGGAGTTAGGCACTATTATCTGTTTCCACAGGTGAAGTAAGTTATTCAGAGAAAGGTTAAGCAATTCACCTAGATCACAAACTAGAAATTAGCAGAGCTAAGACTCAAACCTAGGCAGTTGTCTTTAGCATCTCAGTTTTTATCACTCTGCATTGCTTCATTATATTAGGTAATACGTGAGGATACAGAGAAGAGCATGGCATAGGCTTTGACCCCTAGAATTTTATGATCTAATAAGCAAAAACTATCATTTCCCTAAAGCTTCCTCTTTCCTTAAAGGTCTACATCCTATGACTGCTTATCTCAATTAAATTATTAAATGGCAAAATATATGTTTGCTAACAGGAAGTTTTAGTATTACCCTTTCCAGATGGCTGTACTAAAGCAGCACTGCCCACATAGTGTTTTATAGGAAAGTGCTTCCGTCAGATGTTAAGAAGTATAATAACAACAAAGGACTCAGTTGGAAAGTGGTGGGTTAATACTCTGGGGTAAGGAGCTGTTAAAACATCACATAGCTGAAAGCACACTCATCATGTGAGTTTGAATGCAGGGACTAATTTGGAAATAAGGCTTGGAACACTGAAGAAAAAGTTACTTTTTTTCTTCAAGGAGTATAGGTATGATTTTATAATTTTAAAGAACTAGAAAGATAAGTATAAAAATGAAGTAAAACAACATTGTTTCCAGTCCTTGTGTCAAGTGCAAAACCTTTTTTTAGCATTCTAGGTCTTTGGCCTATTAGAATGCAGTCTTAAGTAAGGCTTGTATAGTTCCTTTTAACATTTTGCAAAATTATCTTCAATATATCTAATAGATGGAAAATGGCTTTCATTATTTAGCAATACAACTAGGACCACAGAATAAACAAGTTCTAAAATCAAAGCAATGAATTTTGATTCTTAAATAAACAAGAGTTAAGAGGATATTTTTCTTTTATTTTGATGGTGTAGTAGTCATATGATATTTATAAATAACAATGGAAATGACTTACTGGAAAGTAATTATGTGACTTTCTTTTTTCAAACATAATAAGAAAACATGTTAGGTTTAATCATAGGGCAACAGTAAATCACTTCAATCTTGATAAGGATCATTTGAGGGGATCTAAGCCTATTACATTGGTTTAATATCTGAAAAGAAAAATCTACATGTATAATGATGTCTGTGTCTAAAGATAAAGACTGCAATATGTCAATCCATGTAAACAAATTCTCAAGTGAAATTTGTTCGTCCTCATGAACAAACATGTCTATTTGTTACTATCAAAATCTTCTTCAAGCTCCCAAAACACAAACTTTGTTTTGTTACTTTACTCATAATTTATAATATTAGAATATAGAGTATTCCTGATTACTTGTATTTGGATTATCTGGGATTTTCATTCACTATGCCCCTCTCTCTATTTGACTTGAGAGGAAATTGAGAAGAAAAATTACTCAGTGGTAACAGGAAAAGAACATGGGAAAAGGAAAAGAACATAGAAGACTTGCTCTTTTACTCAAGCTCATGTTCCACATCTCAACCAAGCACACTCGAGTGTGCTTTTAGCTATGTGATGTTTTAACAGCTCCCTACCCTACAGTACTAACCCATCCCTTCCCATTCCATGATTGATTCCTTTGTTGTTGTTATCATACTTCTTAACATCCTACAGAAGCACTATCCTATAAAACACTCTGTGGGCAGTGCTGCTTTAGTATACCCATCTGGAAAGGATTATACTAAATCTTTCGAGTACAACATCCATATGAATCCAGGCAAACATCAAATCCAACACACTCAAAGAGTTATCTCTCAACTGAGCTTTCAATCTACCTTTTTCCTGATGGAAACCACCAACTCAACCCAAGATAGAAGACTCAGGTGTTTAATATTAGAGAAAAGGTCAACATCCAAGTACACATGTAAACCACGTGAAAGCACAAGCAATTTGGGCAGTGAACTTCATTCCTAAGATAGGTGTTTTTTTTGTTTTTTGTTTTTTGTTTTTATCTAGCAGCGTTTCATAAACGAATTCCATTACTGAACAAGATCTCATCTCAGAGCATGTGAATGCAATCAGATTCACAAGTGCAGACAGAAAATGGTTTCACCTGGTAGGAAAGAGATGAAATATAGAATGATAGTCTCAGCTCACAATTCAACTAATATACACGATATTGACAAAGTTTACAATTATAAGATGAGGTTGTCTTAGTATTAATAAGTCCCTAAGAACGTCAACTATTGAGCTCCTACCTCCATTAACTGACTGCTTTATACAAACTGTTCGACATCCATATGAATCCAGGCAAACATCTAATCTAGAACTACTAATATAGTAAGAGTATGAATAATTATTTTAAAAATCCAATTATGACATAGCAATAAGAAAAGTTTCATGATTTATATGTCACTTAATCATTAAAGCAGCTTTATTTAGGTAAATACTTAAGATAATATATTCAGTTTGCATGTTGTAATACTAGAATTCACAAATTAGCAGCTTCATGTTTAAAGCCATATTACTTGATAATGCTAAAGCTGCAAATATAAACTACTTCTCTATCTTTTTTTAATCTTTATTTTGCTATACTTTGCCCGAGAATAATTATTTTTATTGGCATAAAACAAAGTATGAAAATGCCAAAACTTCTTAAATAGAATGGGAACAAATTTCATTGCTTACATACATACATTAGAAAAATAAAAATCATTTCTTCATAACAATATAACTACTCAGAAATAATAAATCTAGCAATTTTAGACATCATCTTATTCTTTTATAAAACCTAAAACGATGCTTAAGCTGAAGTGATGCCAATTTTATTGTAATATGCACCAGTGAGGTTTTGAAATTGTGAAATATAAATAATACTTATTCAGTTCCTGATTCATTTGGTATTATTGGTTTCCTTAGAACACAATTTAAAATAATAAATATTTGCTGACAAAAATATGTTGTTTGGGGCAGAAATCTTATTCGGTTGTGATAAAAGTTTAATAATACTAAGGAAAACCAAATGGACAAACTGAATTAGTAAATAATTAGGAATTTGCCTTTTTAGGTTAGAGTAATCACTTATAAAAATTCTGAAGTTATCATATGTATCTTTGAGGGAGAGAGGCATAATAATTTTTTTCTTTTCTCATTTGAGTCTAAAAATAATATTTTTCTCCTGAGTGTATTCATTTGTAAATTTGCAAGCACTGAGATATATGGTTGCATCTGTAGAATAATGATTTTAATGCATGCATTATACTGAATTTTATAGTATGTACTTATTTCCGAAGTTCTAGCACACTAAGGACGCTTAGACTCTTAGTCTTAGGTGGGTTTTTTGCCACATCAGTAATCTTGTGCCCACCTAAATCACAAATCAATTTTGGCCTTAAGAAAAGAGGCAGGATAAAAATCTTCATAGTCTCATTATATATATGTGAGACTCATATATATACATATATATATGACTCATTATATATGATTATTTTTATATATATATATACACACAACCAAGGTATATAGCAAAAACTTGAGCAATTTAGAGGTACAAGTTAGAACAACAGAGTTCCCCGATACAAATTACTAAACTATGATTTCGGTAAGATTAATAGCATGATTTTAAATCAATAAACACACTACAAATATTTATTTGTTATTGCTTGACTAAGATTTATTCTGCCTGTATATTTACAGATACAGATACTTATCCTTTTGAATAACCCTTTGGAAATATGTAGAATAGGATCCTTACCCTACACACCAGAGTAAAGTTTAGATAGAGCGCTTATATAGATGTTCAGGAAAAAGAAAACATACACATTTTGAGAGAAAGCTTAAGTGAATTATTGTCTAACTTGAGTTGAAGAAAAGTCTTTTAATGTCCTGATTTTAGAATCAAGAAAAGCTTAGGTTAATCAATTTTATGACAAAAATTTAGGTTTCAAGCCAAAATTCAGTATAAGCAAAGACAAAAGAAAAGTAACTAGGATAAAATTTCATAATTTATATGACCATTATAAAACTAATATTCTTTACTTATAATAGGTTTTTATAAGGTATAAAAATATTCAGAAAATGGATAAATTATGCAATCAGAAATTGTACAGGAAAATAATGACCATAAGACCCCCAAAATATAAAATATATCCTACTTCACTCATAACAAAATGCAAATTATACTATGACAAAGAAGATGAGAAAAAGAAAAAAATAGAAAAAACCAATTAAAATGTACTGTGGTACTGCTAGAGTTTGAAGTCCCCTCCAAAGCTCATGTTGAAATTTAATTGCCATTGTAACAGTATTGAGAGATGGAAACTTTGATAGATGATTACAAGGTCATGAGTCCTTCGCCCTTATGAATAGATTAACGCTGTTTCTTGCAGGAGTGGGATAGTTATTTCAGGGGTGAGCTCCTGATAAAAGGATAAGTCTGTTCTATTTTGCATGTGCTTCCTTGCAGTGTGATGCCGTCCACCACACTGGGTTGACTCTCTCCAGATGTCAATGTCATACTTTTGGACTTTCCAGCCTTCAGAACCATGAGCCAAATATATTTCTGTTATTATAAATTATCTAGTCTGTGCTTTTCTGTTATATAAGCAGCTGAAAGTGGACTAAGACAGGGGCATTTCTTACCTACCAGATTGGCAGAGATTTGTAAACTTGCAAACAATTTATTGGCGAGGGTTTGTTAGGCAGTAACTTTTTTGTATTGATACTAAGGGTGTTAAATATGGTAAAACCTTGTAAGTATATGGAGAGAAATTTATCAATATATAACAATACTATGCATATATTTACCCTTTGCCCCGACAAGATTTTTTCTAGAATTTTACCTAAATGATTAATATCTACAAACACAAAACATCATAGGCAGAAGTATATTTTGCCATGTAAAAATTTTGTGATTGTGCATATTACTTATCCTAGAAAAATGAAACCACACAAATATGGAATGAAGAAAAATATGTGATGTTGGACTTAAATTTAAAGTCAGTCTAAGTTACAACTATAAAATAGCACTTATAGGCAATGACAACTCTATAACAGTAAATACACATGGTGCTGAGAACATGGTTTCCAACACACACAAAAATAAAATGCCAAAAGGCTGATGCTAGCTATCTAGCAGAAAAAGTACAAGGTAAGCTTAGAAATGTTTAAAACTAAACAAGTTAAGTCTAAGTGCTACAAAGAAACTTGAAGGCATTCCTACTGGCCAAATATGGGCACTCACTTTGAATACCAAATAAAACAATTAAAGAATTACAACATTCTCAACAATTACAAGTACAAGATGTATAGGTTCATAATGTTATATTATTTTTAACAATAATAACAAAAAAATAGATGGGAGACAGAAATAAAGTCAAGGGGCAGGGTTGAGGGTGGAGAAAGAAAGAAAAAGAGAAAGAATGAAAGAGGCAATAACATAGGATGAGGCTATAAAGCACGTCTTTAAAAACAATACTAGCTATCAAATACAGAAGAAGGGACAGAATTAGAAACCATAATTTTTTAATCACTAATTTAATAACTGAAACAAGCAATTATCATTGGTAGCTCCTGAAGGGTTTTCGGGTAGAAAATATTTGTAGGGTCTCAAAGTGGGTCTCAATTAAATCCTTATTTATTACAACGGAGAATTATTATTTGACACTGGAACTATTTTGTGATTACCACCTAAGCAATCATGTTTAAAGAAGGTTAAACCAACAATGTGTGTCTCCCGAAGTGATGCAATCATGTTGTTTATTCAATTAAAAGTGCACAAGGCAGAGACAGTTCTTCTATTCCTGTTGAATTGCTTCGTTTCCAGTTTCAAGATAAAGCCAGCATATGGCAGAAGAACGGAGGTAAGGGAATTGCAGCAAATCGGTGCAAAAGTCCAATTACAGCACAATTGGAACATTTTTATGTATAGACTTCAGCTATTTATGATAACACACCCTTTTAGGTTTGAGTCAGCTGAGTTAGAGTTTCTTGTGATCTATTTGCTTGATCCTTCACACAAAGTAAATAAAAATGTCCCATTCCTCTATCTCAAAAGTTGCTATAGTTTTTATCCCGAAGAATCAACAGTTAGTATAGACTTCATTTTCTGAAATATATGAATACTAAGCATTTGTTCACAGCGATCATAGTATACTATTTTAAAGCTACTTAGAAGCTCCCTAAGCTATCAAGGCTAAAGTGACACAAGTCTCTTTTATTGTCTTTTTTTCTAGCTCAATATGGTGACAAATGGAGCATTTCTATTTTCTTCTAAATAAAGGCTTATTAAAATATCATAAAGTATGAAATGGACTTTAATCCTCCCAGGCTCCCACTGATAAAGGATAATAATATGTCGCCCAAATATTCACATACCATTTGACCCGGGAATTAGATAATTAAACAAATGTGATGGATGTCAGACAGTAATGAATTTGAAATATTATAATATTGTAGCCAAAAAATAGTTAAGAAAATGATTCTGAACACACACTAATAATACAGTGTTATATATTTCAAAATTGCTAGGAAAATAAATTTCCAATGTTCTCAAAACAAAAACTGCTAAATATTAGAGGTGATAAATATGTTAACTAACTTGAATTAATTATTCCACATTGTGTTAGTAAGTTATAACACCTTTTCGTATCCCATAAATTTATACAACTGGAAAGTGTCAATTTACCAAAAAAAAAAACCTTGACTTTAATATGCATAAGGTATTATTAATGAAATATTTTGTCAGCAATCTTTTACCTAATGTTGTATTTTAATATATTGCTAATATATTCTGGCTTAGTGTGTTTTAAACTTTGTTCCATAAAATATTTTAAAAATAAATACTAAGCAAAATATGTCACAATACTTATTGATATTAAAGGACTAAAATTATACCTTAATTTTAAATATAGACAGCCAAAAAAGTATTGTAATATTTAAAAATTATTAGAAACATCTGTGAAAATAAGTGCTGTTCCATGATAGGAACATCAAATGAACCAATCAATGCTGCAAGAAGAAAAACTTAAATGTATTTCTTTCAACTGTATGTAGAATAGTAAAATACTCTAAGTTCTTTATAATAATTAATACAATGACAGAAATATTTGTTGAGCATAATTGTAATAAATCTGATGCTTATGCTGTACAAAATATAGTATGTTTCACATAAGTTTTAATTATTCTTATCATAAAAAAGAAAAAAGAAGTAGCATTGGCTTGTTCACATCTATGTATCGCTAAGGATGCATTCTTACCAATAAAGGTACTATCTAATCTGAATTCATATTACCCTTATTATCCATATAACCTTTATTCATATAACCCAGTGTAAGAACTTATTTCTGAGAAACTTCATTAATAGTAATATGTGTTTTCTATTATTAATAGAAATATATAGCCTTGATAAAGCATTTATAGAAAATAGGAAAGCACAAAATAAAAAATAAAATATCATGCATTTGTATTGTCCAAAAATAATTTGGAGTTAACTTTTAACATGTTCACATGTATCATTCTAGTTTATTAAAAATAGTTTAATTTAAAACACTTTAAATTTATGATATGAATACCAATATAAAACTTACTTTCTTATTACTATTTTATGTACATTTCATATTCTAAGGTAGCATAATCAATAGCTATAGAAATTTTATGTAGCAACAATATTACTTTTTCTCTGTATTTTGTTATACAAATAATCCTTGCTTCTTGTAACTATAAGAAAATTAGCGGCCAGGCGCGGTGGCTCACGCCTGTAATCCCAGCACTTTGGGAGGCCAAGGCGGGCGGATCACGAGGTCAGGATATCGAGACTATCCTGGCTAACACGATGAAACCCCGTCTCTACTAAAAATACAAAAAAATTAGCCAGGCGTGGTGGCAGGCGCCTGTAGTCCCAGCTACTCGGGAGGCTGAGGCAGGAGAATGGCGTGAACCCGGGAAGCGGAGCTTGCAGTGAGCAGAGGTCGCACCACTGCACTCCAGCCTGGGCGACAGAGCGAGACTCCGTCTCAAAAAAAAAAAGAAAAAAAAAAAAAGAAAATTAGCATAAGTCCTCCAAAACTCCAGTCCTGCTAGTAGTTATGTGTATATAGCTTTAGTTTCTTATAAAAATATATACACACACGATGAAAATGGACATTCAATAATAATTGAATTATTTTCTTTTAAAAACACATTTTAAAATTATTTACAATTCAACAATATGATGTGTGTTAGCATGTCAATAGAAATGCACTAGATTTTATGTAGTAAAATATATTAATTACCTATAATTAAGAAAAAAATTCTTCATGTTTTAGTCAGATAGCAAAATGATGCATAGGTGACATTTCTCTACACCAGAACAACAATGTTCATTTTCCAGGTTCAAGTCCAGGTTTTTGAAGTAGCTTTTATTTCAACTGTTTCTGACTATATCAGGATTTAATTAAGAAAACTAAAATCACTCTAGATATTTCTAAGCAGAAAATAATTTTTTGTTTGTGTTTAATTAATTATCTGTATTGAAAACAATACAATTACATTGCACTGGTCCAAAAAATGTATCTTGAGACAAATGAAAACAAAAATATAGCATTCCAAATTACATATGATGCAGTAAAAGCAGTGCTAAGAGGGAAACTTAGAGCTGCAGATGCTTAAATTAAAAGAATCCCAAATCAACCACCTAACTTTACACTTCAGGAAACTAGAAAAAGAAGATCAAACTAATGACAAACCAAGCAGAAGAGAAAAAATAAAAAGATTAGAGCACAGATAAATAAAATAAAGAGAATAGGAGAAAATAACAAAACAGAGTTTTCTTTAAAGATCAGTAAATAAAACCTTAGCTAGTCTAAGGGGGAAAAAAGTAGAGAAAAACTCAAATACTAAAACTGTAGATTAGAGAGGTGACATTACAACCAATGCTAAGGAAATGAAAAAGAGTCTAAGAGAATTTTGCAAGCAATTGTGTGCCCCAAATTGGATGACCTAAAAGAAATTAATAAATTCTTAGAAACACATAAACTTGCATACTGAATCATGAAGAAATGACTTCTAAAAAAGGTACTGAAAATGCTTAATGCCATTAGATCTGGCAATTTTTTTTTTGATATGACATTAAAAGTGTAGGCAGTAAAAGCAAAAATAGATAAATAAGATGTAGAATGAACATAAAGTCTTCTGCACATCAAAGGTCACAATCAACAGAGTAAAAAGAGCCTACAGAACAAAACAAGTAGTTGCAAGTCATATATCTCAAAAGATGTTAACATTCAGAAAATATTAAGAACTATAATTCAACAAAAATGCAAATAACCTGATTTTTTTTAAATGGGCAAAGGACTTGAATAGCCATTTCTTCAAAGATAATATATAAATGGCCAAGAAACAATAAAAAGTTCCTCAACATTACTAATCATTAGAAAAATGCAAATCCAAATGACAATGATGTATCACTTCACAAATAAAAAATATCAAGGCTTAGTGCAATTGGAACCCTTATACAATGTTTGTGGGAATGTAAAATGTTGCAGCTGCAATGGGAAATGGTTCAGTGATCCTTCAAAAAATAAGAAATAAAATTGCTCTCTGACCCAGCAATCCAACTTCTATGTTGCTGCTATGAACATGGACATACAATAATTGATAGGAGGATCTTGAAGAGATATTTGTATGCTCATGTTCATAGCAGCATTATTCACAAGCCAAGAGGTAGAAGCCACCCAAATGCCCACCAACAAATGAAAGGATAAACAAAATGTGTATTCCTAAACAGGAATATTATTCAGCCTTAAAAAGAAAGGAAATCCTGGCATATTCTATTACATAGAATCTAGTCACTTTATGAAAAGTGAAATATCGTGAAAAGTGAAATAGACTGTTGTAAGTAGGACCGTACAATATTTTTTGTTCTGCCACTTACAAAACAAAAAATATTGTATGGTCTTACTTACAACAGCCAATTTTTTTAAACGTTTATTTTAGGTTCAGAGGTACATATGAAGGTTTGTTACATGGGTAAACTCATGTCACAGGGGTTTGTTGTGAAGATTATTTCATCACCCAGGTATTAAGCCCAGTACCCAGTAGTTATCTTTTCTGCTTCTCCTATCCTCCACCTTCATGTAGACCACAGTGTCTGTTGTTCCCTTCTTTGTGTTCATGAGTTCTCATCATTTAGTTCCCACTTAGAAGTGAAAATATGTGGTATTTGGTTTCTAATCCTGCATTAGTTTGCTAAGGATAATAGCCACCAGCTCCATCCACGTTCCCGCCAAAGACATATTCCTGTTCTATTTTATGGCTGCAGAGTATTCTATGTTGTGTATGTAGTACAGCATTTTCTTTAGTAGTCAACAAAGTTTTAATAAACACAAAGAGTGGTGATTGCCAGAAGCTGGGTGGAGGGAGAAATCATAAGTTGTCTATTGATTGGTATACAGTTTCAGTTTTTCAACATAAAAAATTCTGGATATTTGCTACACAACAATGTGAATGTATTTCCTACTGAACTGTACACTTAAAAATGGTTAAGATGGTAAATTTTATGTTATGTGCTTTTTAAAAAAATTAAAAATAAAAGATATTATTTTGAGAATTATTCATTAAAACCAATAAATGAATCAAACAAGAATATTAAAGATATTTGAAGTTAGGAAAAGAAATACAGAAGACCAAAAGACAGATGAGACGAATAGAAAATAAGTAGAAAAAATGGCCAACCTGACACCAATCTTATAAATAATTAGTTTAAATGCAATTTTACTAAAATAGTTTTTAAATTGTACTTTAAGTTCTGGGATACACATGCAGAATGTGCAGGTTTTTTACATAGGTATACATATGCCATGGCGTTTTGCTGTGCCCATCAACCCGTCATCTAGGTTTTAAGCTCAGCATGCATTAGGTAGTTGTCCTAATGCTCTCCCTCTACTTGCCCCCCATCCCCCAATAGGCCCTGGTATGTGTTGTTTCCCACCCTATGAGAACCTGTGTCCATGTGTTCTCATTGTTCAATTCCCACTTATGAGTGAGAACATGGAGTGTTTGGTTTTCTGTTCCTGTGTTAGTTTACTGAGAATGATGGTTTCCGGTTTCATCTATGTCCCTGCGAAGGACATGAACTCATTCTTTTTTACGGCTGCATAGTTTTCCATGGTGTATACGTGCCACATTTTCTTTATCTAATCTATATTTGATCAGCATTTTGGTTGGTTCCAAGTCTTTGCTATTGTAAATAGTGCCGCAATAAACATGGGCGTGCATATGTATTTATAGTAGAATGATTTATAATCCTCTGGGTATACACCAAGTAATGGGATTGCTGGGTCAAATGGTATTTCTGGTTCCAGATCCTTGAGGAATAGCCACACTGTCTTCCAAAATGGTTGAACTAATTTACACTCCCACCAACAGTGTAAAAGCATTCGTATTTCTCCACATTCTTGCCAGCATCTATTGTTTCCTAACTTTTTAATAATCGCCATTTTAACTGGCATGAGATGGTATCTCATTGTGGTTTTGATTTGCATTTCTCTAATGACCAGTCGTGATGAGCTTTTTGTCATATGTTTGTTGGCCACATAAATGTCTTCTTTTGAGAAGTATCTGTTCATATCCTTTGGCCACTTTTTAATGGGGTTGGTTTTTTTTCTTCTTGTAAATTTGTTTAAATTCCTTGTAGATTCTGGATATTAGATCTTTATCAGATGGGTGGATTACAAAAATTTTCTCTCATTCTGTAGGTTGCCTGTTCACTCTGATGCTAGTTTCTTTTGCTGTGCAGAAACTCTTTAGTTTAATTAGATCCCATTTGTCAATTTTGACTTTTGTTGCAATTGCTTTTGGTGTTTTAGTCATGAAGTCTAAAAGGAGCCTGCATAGCCAAGACAATCCTTTACTAAATATTTTTAAGGCAGAGACTGTCAGACTTGATTGTAAAGCGAGACTCAACAGAGGCAAACTTTAAATACAAGCACACAAACAGACAAAATAAAAGGATGGAAAAAGATACTATACAGGCAGTAATCATACAAAGCTTAAACAGAGATATTGATACTATACAAAAGAGACCTCAGGACAAAATATATTACCAAGAATAAAGAGAATACTTTCATAATAAGAAAAGGATTAGATGGGAAGATGATATATAATAATTATACATGCACCTATGCCTCAACATGGAGCTTCAATATACTTGAAACAAAACCAACAGAATTAAAGCAGGAAATTTACAAATCCACAGTTATATTTGGAGAATTAATACTCCTCTGTAATTTGTTGAAACAAGTAGATTTTTTAAAAATTAGGAAAAGTCCAGATCTAAATGACAAATCTTGGTCTACTTAATATTTATAAGGCACAATGTGGAACATTTGTGGAACTTTGAGAAATATATTTTTTAAAATCAGTAAATGTTGGTTTGTTGCTTATACCACAAATACTAACGGATACATCCATGCCCCCAGAACTCCATGCTTTTAACAAAATTATGTAGTAAAGGAAGTTTTACTTTTCATGTCAAATACAATTAAAAAAAAAAAACTTCACAACTCTATGTAGAATTATTGCAAATCACAATAAATGTCAAGTGGATGGACTTCAGTGAGATTACTGGCACTAATAGAGGTCATGTAAATAACAAAAAGCAAATGTTTGCAGATCAATATGGCTCACGCCTGTAATCCCAGCACTTTGGGAGCCTGAGGAGGGTGGATCACTTGAGGTCAGGAGTTCAAAACTAGCCTGGCAAACATGATGAAACCCCGTCTCTACTAAAAATACAAAAAAATTAGTCAGGCATGGTGGCGGGCACCTGTCATCCCAGCTACTCGAGAGGCTGAGGCAAGAGAATTGCTTATACCCAGGAGGTGGATGTTGCAGTGAGCCGAGATTGCACCATTGCACTCCAGCCTGGGCAAAATAGCAAGACTCCATCACAAAAAATTTAAAAAAATTAAAAATAAATAAATAATAAACTGTTTCAAATTTTTTTTGCATCATAAAACAGTCTGTTAGCTTTAAATAAATAAAAATAAATAAAAAAACAAAAAAGAGCCTCTTATTTGTTGCTGAGCATTGCACTGTATTTTATTTACATTTTAGAAACTTGATTTAGAGTAGAAATATGATGCACTCCAATTTTTCCATTTTAAATGATCTAAAGTAAATTTCTATTTGAGAACAGATTACAGACAAAAAGTGGGAAGCTGTTGTGCTAATGACCTTTTGAGATCACACAATCCACAGAAACTGTTGGAAATAAAATAATATAAGATTGTTTAAGAAAAGTTATTTTAAAGCAATGTTTTTCCTAAGTTGACTTTGGTGTCACAAAAATGATCCCAAAAGTAAAAATAAACCAGAAAACCCCCACATTTTCTTAAAGTTAGTTGTGGTAAAATATATAACACTAGCCAAAAAGGCAGGTTGCCTAACATCTAAAAATCATGTGACCCTGGACAAGTCATATCTCCTCATATCAATTTGTTCAACCGCTTTATAAAGCAGAAATATCTTGGCAAACACTTCCAGAACTGCGAAGAAGAACTAATAGAAGACAGAGTATCAGCAGATCTCTCTACATGCCCACTATGGCGATTAGGTTTAAGAGATCTCAGGCACTGGAAACCTAGAGTTAAGATTGAAGGAATGGGAGTGTGTTTAGAGTGCACTATAGACAGATCCTCTCAGGCATGACAGGTTATTCCTCCATCCCAGACTACACCTTTAAGCCCTCTCCAGGAAATAACATTTCCTAGGCTCTTGCCTCATCTTCTAAACCCAACTCATCTCTTTCTTCTGAAACTTGACCGAAGCCTTGCCATATCACTCAGACTTTGAACAACTTTTGCATAAAGAGTTATCAAACAAATCTAGGGAGGAGGACCAATAGTTGCTTGGCCAGGTAAATCTAGAATCTTCACCTTTCCGTGATCCTTCTGCCTTTATTTGGAAGTGCTGGTGGGAGGGGTCAGGCCATAGTAGTATTGTGCTTCTTCAAACTTTGTAACACCTATTTGATTCCAAAGAAAACAGGACCATCATCCAGTACACTGACTCCCTTTAAGGACCTACTGTCCATGGAAACTAGATTTCCTATAAATTTCTGTAAACTCAAGCCGAGAGTATAAAACTGTGTACAAAGTGCTGAAGGGGACTGGAAACTTCACTTGCTGAAGAGACACCAAGAGACCTCACAAATGCAACTGTTACATAGTAAAGGATAAGTCTGTATACACTTCATAATTACTTCTCTGAGAATTTGGGGCATTTCTTTTTATAAATTATTCTATTTGTAAGTTCATTCATGGTACATACGGTTAAACTGAATATCGTGTAAGTTAGTAACAGGATCAACTAGTCTCAGAGCTGGAATGTGAACTGACACTATGGACCTCTCAAGCTCACACCACTTGCAGACTCCATCCCCCATTGTCCTCCTCACCATCTTAGACTCCACCACGGCAATGGTGGAATTTTGGAACCAGTTTTGTAACCTTTGGAACCCACTCCTGCCATTCTCGCAGTGCACTGTCTTCGGACAAGCAGTGCTTGAAAACACAGCCTACGTGTCACCTTCCCCTGCCCAGGACCATTGCTCACATCTGCATGTCAGGGCCCATCCACCTGAGATCCACCAACCTTTCTGCTCCCATCAAGTGGAAAGACACATGCCCCACTGCCCAGGGACCCCTGAGGCCCTTGAGACTCTGCTTTTACCCTTATACCAGCCTTCAGGGGTGCAGACGCTGCCCCCAGACCTGCAGAGCTGTTCAGAAGGGCTGTAGGTGTGGAATTCCCTGGAGGAAGTCAAAAAAGGATTTAATAAATTTTGGACCCCTAAAAGTTATTTATGAGGGTTGAAGTTATATATTGGATGTTTTCAAAATCATCTAATGAGAATATCAGCTTCTTGCTATGAATAAATAACTGGTACTAAACTTTCCATCCATCCATCTGTAAATACAATATAATTAGACAAAATATATCTTAAAAATTATTTTTCGTTATTGGACACTAAGCAGTTCAGTAATGTTCTCCCTAAGAAAAGTAAAAGAAACTTATTGAGCACCACACCATGATTGCTCCAGATTTCTGCCTTAGATGTTTCAAGATAGCAGCACAGGGATGGAGAAAACAAGAGAGTAGTTTCACTGAGAAAGACAGAGATTATATTTTTGAAGAAAGTATTAGAGAGAAAGCAAGTGCAGCGGTGGGTACAACCTTCCATTGAGCCCCCATTTATAAAATAGAGGCTCTACCTTGGGCTCAGCTCCACTAAGAATACTGGTGCCTGTATAGCCTTTGCCTTGCCTCATATGATGGCAGGTCCACACCCGGGAGGCAAATCAAGAAGACGTGAGGCTACTGCTCACTCATGCTCACTAAATATTTAGTGCTGAAGTGGGAGTGTCACTCAGAGAGAACTACTCCATTGTATCCATTCCCAGCTTCAAAGCCTTGGCTGAGAAATTTTATCTGAGGGGAGAAGCAGAAATTCTGCATAAGAGAAAGCTGAGAGGAGCCCATCTGACATCAGAAGAAATCTCAATAACTAACGTGTACAACTACCCCTTCAAAAGAAACTGAATACATTTGGTTTAGTTGTTGGTGCAACATATGTCCCCGGGCATTATAGAAAACAATAGAGCAATGAGCTGATAATTGGAGCTTAACAGTAGAGTGTAGTAGGAAAGGAGACCAGAGCCTTGCCAAAAACACACTGCTGTCCCATGGTGACTGTGGACCATACTGAAGTCTGTGCCCCTGAAGAGCAACAAGTCAATAAAATTAACAACCTTCATGCCAGGGCACAGTGACTCATGCCTCTGGTCTCAGCACTTTTGGAGGTTGAGGTGGGTGGATCCCCTGAGGTCAGGAATTGGAGACCAGCATGGCCAACATGGTGAAACCCCGTCTCTACTGAACAGCCTGGCGACAGAGCAAGACTCCATCTCAAAAAACAAACAACAACAACAACAACCACAAAAAACAACTTTTAGAAGGGGAATTAGTATCCAAAATTATGAAAATATCTGATATAAAATGTAGTTTCAAAAAATATTATAAGACATGCAAGGAAGGAGAAAAGCATGACCTTTAAATGAGACAGAATGCAACCAAAGGAAACTACTTGTGAAAACAATCAGATGTCAGATTTAACAAAGTCTTCAAAGTAGCCATTATAAATATAGAGAACTGAAGGAAATTATGAATAAAGAAGTGAAGGAAGGTACGTTGACAATACATTATCAAATGGAAACTATTAATAAAGAGAAATTATATGTATATATACATACTTGTATATATAGACAGTCATATGTTGCTTAACAATGGAGATATGTTGTCAGAAATGTGCCATTACGTGATTTTGTAACTGTGCAAATATAATACAGTGTGCTTACACAAACCTAGATGGTATACCCTACTACACATCTAGGCTATATGGTATGACCTGTTGTTCCTAAGCTACAACACTGTACAGCATGCTGCTGTTCTAAATGCTGTAGGCAATTGTAACACAATGGTAAGTACTTGTGTTTCTAAACAGTTCTAAACAAAGAAAAGGCATAGTAAAAATATGGCATTGTAATCTATAGGACCAAGGTTAATAACTGACAGAAATATCATTATGCAGTATGTGTGTGTGTGTATGCGTGTGTGTGTATTTACATTTCATACCAAATGGAAAATCCAGAGTGGATAAGTACACTAATTGAAATAAAAAAAAATTACTAGTTGTGCTCAACAGCAGATTTGAACTGGCTAAAGAAAGTATTAACAGACTTGAAGATGAACAGAATGTTAGCCAAAGCACAGAAAGAAAAATGAGTGAATAAAAATTATCAGTCTCAGAGAAATGTGGTACACTATTAAGCACACAACGTGCATGTAATGGAAGCAGCAGAAGAAAAGGGAAAGGGGGCAGAAAATATATTTTAACAAATAATGGTGAAAACTTCCCAAGCATAGGCATACCTTGGAGATATTGTGAGTTTGGTTCCAGACGACCACAATAAAGCATGTTTCTCAATAAAGTGAGTTGCGCAATTTTTTTGGTTTCCCAGTGCATCTAAAAGATATGCTTACACTGTAATATAGAATATTCACTGTGCACTAGCATGATTTCTGAAAAAAAAATCTACTTAGCTTAATTATACTTTATTGTTAAAAAATGCTAGGATCATCATGTTGATGGCTGCTGACCAGGATGGTGGTTGCTGAATGCTGGGATGGTTGTGGCAATTACCTGAAATAACACAACAATAACGTTTTTCACATCAATTGACTCTTATTTTTATGAAATATTTTACTGTAGCATAAGATGCCATTTGACAACATTTTCCCATAATAGAACTTCTTTCAAAATTAGGGTCAATCATCTTGAAACCTACTGCTGCTTTATCACTTAGTTATAATACTCTAAATCATTTTATGTCATTTCAACCACGTTCATATGATCTTCACTAGGAATAGATTTCATTTCAAGAAACCACTTCCTTTTCTCATCCATAAGACGTAACTCTTCATCCTTTCAAGTTTTATCATGAGATTTCAGCAATTCAATCACACATTCAGGCTCCATTTCTAATTCTAGTTTTCTTGCTATTTCCAACACGTTTGCACTGATTTCCTCCACTGAAGTTTTAAAACCCTAAAAGTCACTTATAAGGGTTGAGGTTAACTTCTTCCAAACTCCTTTTCATGTTGCTGCTTTGGCTTTCTCCCATGAATTATGAATGTTCCTAATGGCATCTAGAATGGTGAATCCTTTCTAGAAGGTTTTCAATTTACTTTGCCCAAATTCATCAGATAAATCACTATCTCACTATCTATAGCATCTATAGCTGTAAAAATACATTTCTTTAATATTGAGACTCAAAAGTCAAAATTAATTCTGGATACATGGGCTGAAGAATGGATATGTTAGCAGGTATAAAAACAACATTAATCTTCTTGCACATCTCTATCAGAGCTCTTCGGCGACCAGGTTCATTGTCAATGAGAAGTAATACTTTTAAAAACATGTTTTTTTGAGCAAGCAGTCTCAACAGTAGGCTTAAAATGTTCAGTAAACCATGTTATAAACAGATGTGTTGTCATCCAGGGTTTGTTGTTCACTTACAGAGCCCAGGCAGAGTAGATTTAGCATAATTCTCAAGAGCTTTAGGATTCTCAGAATGATAAATGATCATTGGCTTCAGCTGAAAGTCACCAGCTGCATTAGCCCCTAACAAGAGAGTCAGCCTGTCTTTGAAGATTTGAAGCCAGGCATTGACTTTTGCCCTACAGCTATGAAAGTTCTAGATCTTCTTCCATAATAAGGCTCTTTCATCTACACTGAAAATCTGTCATTAAGTGTAGCCACCTTCATCAGCGATTCTGTGACAGTTGAGAGTGAGGAAGCTGCAGAAGAAAAGTTATAACCTAGCAGAGGAGGGTTCATGAGGTTTAAGGAAAGAAGCTATCTCCACAACATAAAAGTGCAAGGCGAAACAGCAAATGATGATGGAGAAGATACAGCAAGTTATGCAGAAGATGTAGCTCAGATCGCTGATGAAGGTGGCTACACTTAACGACAGATTTTCAATGTAGATGAAAATCTGGAGACTGAGGCAGGAGAATCCCTTGAACCTGGGAGGCAGAGGTTGCACTGAGCCAAGATCGTGCCATTGCACTCCAGCCTGATGACAGAGCAAGACCGCACGTCTTCCCCCACAACCCCCTGCTGCTGCAGAAAAAATGAGTTCCCTTTTCTCTATATCCTCACCAGCATTTGTTATTGCCTATCTTTTGGATATAAGCCATTTTAGCTGGAGTGAGATGGTACCTCATTGTACTATTGACCTGCATTTCTCTGATGATCAATGATGTTGAGCAACTTTTCATATGGATTCTGGATTAGACTCTGGCTTTAGGAAATGTTGAAACTGGTTTGATCTATTCAGACTCCTCAACTTTTTCAGTATCAGCAATAAGCCTGTTTTATTTTCTTATCATTTGTGTGTTCACTAAAATAGCACGCTTGATTTTCTTTATAACTTTTCCTTTGCATTCACAACTTGGCTAAGTGTTTTGTGCAACAGGTCTAGATTTTGAACTATCTTGGCTTTTGAAAGGATTTCCTCACTAAGCTTAATCATTTTTAGCTTTCAGTTTAAAGTGAAAGACTTGTGACTCTTCCTTTCAGTCCAACACTTAGGTACCACTGTAGTGCTATTAATTGGCCTAATTTCATTATTGTTCTGTCTCAGGGAGGCAATTAGGATAGGGGTAGGTTGGGGAATGGCCAGTATGTGGAACAGTCAGAAAATATACATTGTTTATCATTTATGTTCATTGTGTTAAATGAGAGCAGATCACGGTGTCCCAAAACCAGCGCAACAAAAACATCAAAGACCACAAATAACAGATCACCACAGTATACATAAAAATAACAAGAATGTTTCAAATACTGTGAGAATTTCCAAAAGGTGACACAAAGATGCTAAGTGAGCACATGCTTTTGAGAAAATGGCACCAATAGACTTGCTCGCCCCAGGTTGCCACAACCTTCAATTTGTAAAAGATGCATTATCTGTGAAGCACAACAAAGCAATGGACAATAAAATGAGGTATGCCTTTATCTTTAAAAACAATAATCTACACACCTGGGCAGTCCAATTAACTAAAAATATAATGCAAGAGATCCACAGACACATCACAGATTGATGCAGACAGCTGAATATAAGGAGAAAAATCCCAAAAGCAGAAAAAGCAAAACAACTTATTACTGAACAATTGAACACTGTCTCAAAAAACAAAACCTCACGTTTCTGTAAACTATCTCGCTAATATAAAAAGTGACAGAAAATGCCAGGAAGATGGACAGCATTTCATCAACATATTCTTAAACCTATGATATTACATCTAACATTGGAGTTTAATTTATATCTGGCATTTGGATTCAAACAAGTCTGAAATTTTTTTTGAGCTTTCCAATATCTTCAATTAGAAGCCAATTCAAATAAAATTTGGTGAGTTTTCTAGTTTATCCACCAGAGTCTACTCATGTTGGCTACTCGTACACTCTTCTACCAATCTATAACTTCCAAACAATAATAGCAGTAACAATAGCAGTCCTGAAGTACTGAAGTAACATACTGCCATTAATTTTTATATCAAATGAAATATACTCTTACCCTCAATGGGATGGTACAATGTTCCTGAAGTTACTAAATATGTCCTTGGTGATGACAATCTCTCTTCTGTTCCCATCGCAATTCTACGTTGATGCCCTGTAATGCAGAGATCAATTTAAAGGTTAATTATCAATACACCTTGTAAAATATGGCAGTGGAAAAAGAGGAAAAGCAGATGAAACTGAGCTAGGGATAGAGATAAGGATATGTGCATGCATTCTTCCTACAGATCAAACAATGAAATATGAAAAGCTACTAAAGACCTTGTTTCCTTTCTTTACTACCCAGTTCAAGGTCCATTTCCCTTCACCCAATGCATTCACCGGCCAGGGTTTTTTAGGTGGTGTTGTGATCCAAAACTAGGTTTCTGAAAAATAAGAGCCCTTATTATACCTTTTTTATTTTGACCATTAAAATCTAATTTTATGTTATTTTTTCTTTTTGTGGGTACACAGTAGGTGTATATATTTTATGGGTACAGGAGATGTTTTGATACAGGCACACAGTGAAACAAGCACATCATGGAGAATGGGCTATCCATCACCTCGAGCATTTGTCCTTTGAGTTAAAATCAATCCAGTTACGCTCTGAGTTATTTTAATAAGTTCAATTAAGCTATAACAGACTTTAGTTACTCTGATGTGAAATAGCAGGTCTCATCCATTCTTTCTAACTATTTTTTTTATCATTAACAATCCTTTACTCACCCCCATCCCCCCACTACACTTCCCAGCCTCCGGTAACCATCTTTCTACTCTCTGTTTCTATGAGATCAATTGTTTTCATTTTGAGATACCACAAATACGTGAGAACATGCAGTGTTTGTCTTTCTGTGGCTGACTTATTTCACCTAACATAATGATCTCCAGTTCTATCCACGTTGTTGCAAATGACAGGCTCTCATTCTTTTTATGGCTGAATAGTAATGCATTGCATATATGTACCATATTTTCTTGATTCATTCATCTGTTGATAGACACTTAGGTTGTTTCCAAATCTTAGCTGTTGTGAACAGTGCTGCAACAAACATAGGAGTGCAGACAGCTCTTCGATATAATGATTTCCTTTCTTTTGGGTATATACACAACAGTGGGATTCTTGGATAATACAGTAGCTCAATTTTCAGTTTTTGAGGAACCTCCAAACTGTTTTCCATAATGGTTGTACTAATTTACCTTCCCACCAACAGTGTACAAGAAGACTCGGTGGCTCACATCTATAATCCCAGCACTTTGGGAGGCCGAGGCGGGCGGATCACGAGGTCAGGAGATTAAGACCATCCGGCTAACACAGTAAAACCCCATCTCTACTAAACGTACAAAAAAATTAGCCGGGCATGGCGGCCCACGCCTGTAGTCCCAGCTATTCCGGAGACTGAGGGAGGAGAATCCCTTGAACCTGGGAGGCAGAGGTTTGCACTGAGCCAAGATCGCGCCATTGCACTCCAGCCTGGTGACAGAGGAAGACTGCACATCTTCCCCCACAATCCTCTGCCGCGGCAGAAAAAGAGTTCCCTTCTCTCTATATCCTCACCAGCATTTGTTATTGCCTATCTTTTGGATATAAGCCATTTTAGCTGGAGTGAGATGGTACCTCATTGTACTATTGACCTGCATTTCTCTGACGATCAATGATGTTGAGCAACTTTTCATATGCCTGTTTGCCATTTGTGTCTTCTTTTGAGAAATGTCTATTCAAATCTTTGCCAATTTTTTATAAGATTATTATTATTATTTTTTCCAAGACGGAGTCTTTCTTTGTCGCCCAGGCTGGAGTGCAGTGACGCCATCTCAGCTCACTGCAACCTCCGCCTCCTGCATTCAAGCAATTCTCCTGCTAAGAATTACAGGCACCGCCACCATGTCCAGCTAATTTTTGTATTTTTAGTGGAGATGAGGTTTCGCCATGTTGGTCAGGCTGACCTCTAACTCCTGACCTTGTGAATTGCCCTCCTCACCCTCCCAAAGTGCTGGGATTGCGGGTGTGAGCTACCATGCCCGGCCAGATTCTTTTCTATATAGCTGTTTATGCATCTTGTAAATTCTGGTTATTAATCTCTTGTCAGATGGATAGTTTGCAAGTATTTTCTCCCATTCCATGGGTTTTCACTTCACTTTGTTGATTATATCCTTTGCTGCACATAAACATGTTAACTTGATTTGATCCCATTTGTCCATTTTTGCTTTGGTTGCCTGTGCTTTGGGGGTATTGACAAAAAAAATTTGCCAAGACCAATGTCCTGAAGAATTCCCCCCAATGTTTTCTTGTAGTAGTTTCATAGTTTCAGATATTAGATGTAAGTATTTAATTCATTTTGATTTCGTTTTTGTATATGGTGAGGGATAGGGCTTCATTCTTCTACATATGGATATCTAGTTTTCATAGCACAATTTGTTGAAGAGGCTATCTTTTCCCCCACATATGTTCTTGGCACCTT
Organism: Theropithecus gelada; assembly: GCF_003255815.1. Classification (NCBI taxonomy): domain Eukaryota; kingdom Metazoa; phylum Chordata; class Mammalia; order Primates; family Cercopithecidae; genus Theropithecus; species Theropithecus gelada. The sequence continues at coordinate 55,871,798 of NC_037681.1, forward strand.
TCTTAAAAATGAGGTCACTGTAGGTTTGTGGATTTGTTTCTGGGTTCTCTATCTGTTCCATTGATCTATGTGTCTGTTTTTACATGGAACCATGGTGCTTTGGTTACCATAGCTCTGTAGTAAATTTGAGGTCAGGTAATGGGATTCCTCCAGATTTGTTATTTTTGCTTAGGATAGCTTTGGCTATTCTGGATCTTTTGTGGCTCCATATACATTTTAAGATTTTTTTTTCTATTTCTTTGAAGAATATCATTGACATTTTGATAGAGATTGCATTGGATCTGTAGATTGCTTTGGATAACATATATTTTAACAATATTGATTATTCTAATCAATGAAGGTGGAATATTTTGTACTTGTTGGTGTGCTCTTCAATTTGTTTCATCACTGTTTTGTAGTTTTCATTATGGAGATCTTTCACTTATTTGATTAAGTGAATCCCTAGGTATAATTTTATGTGTAACTATTGACAATAAATGTTTTCAAATTTCTTTTTCATATTGTTCACTGTTGGCGTATAGAAATGCTATTGAATTTGTATCCTGAGACTTTACAGAATGTATCAGTTTTAATAGTTTTCTTGTGAAGTCTTTATGTTTTTCCAAGTATAAGAATATATCATCTGCAAACAAAGATAATTTGACTTCTTCCTTTCCCATTTAGATGCCCTTTATATCTTCCTCTTATCTGATTGCCCTACCTAGGACTTCCAGTACAATATTGAATAACAGTCATGAAAATGGGCATCCTTGTCTTCTTCCAGATCTTAGAGAAAAGGCTTTCAGCATTTTCCCAAGCAGTATTGTGCTAGCTGTGAGTATGTTGTATATGCCATTTAAAATTTTGAGGTATATTCCTTCTATCCCCGGTCTTTTGAGGGTTTTTATCAGGAAGCAATGTTCAATTTTATCAAATGCTTTTTCAGTATCTATTGAAATGTTCATATGGTTTTTAATTCTTTATTCTGTTGATATGTCATATCACATGGATTAATTTGCCTATGTTGAACAATCCTTGCATCTCAGGAATAAATCTCTCTACGTTACAATGAATGATCTTTTAAATGTATTGTTGAATTTGGTTTACTAGTATTTTGTTGAGAACTTTTGCATTAATATTCATCAAAAATATTGGCCTGTAGTTTTGTTGTTCTTGCTGTTGCTGTGTCTTTGACCGGTTTTGGTATCAGGGTAATATTAGCCTCATAGAATGAGTTTGGAAGTATTCCCTCCTCCTCTATTTTTTGGAATAATTCAAGTAGAATTGGTATTAATTCTTTGAATGTTTGGTAGAATTCAGCAGCAAAGCCACCAGGTCCCAGGCTTCTCTTTGTTGGGAGAAGTTTTATTACAGTTTCAAACTTGTTAATTGTTATTGATCTGTTCAGGTTTTGTATTTCTTCCTTGTTCAATCTTGGTGGTATAGTGACCTTCTTTATCTCTTCTTTTAGTTTTAATGTATTTTGTCTGATATAAATATAGCAACTCCTGTTCTTTTATGGTTTCCAGTGGCATCAAATATTGTTTTCCATCACTTTATTTTTTAGTCTAGGTGTGTTTTATAGGTGAAGTATGTTTCTTGTAGACAACAGAGCAATGGGCCTTGATTTTTCATGCATTCTTTCAGCCTGTGTCTTTTGATTGGAAAATTTAGTCCACTTACACATTCAATGTTATTATTGATAAGTAAGGACTTACTCCTGCCATTTTGCGATTTGTTTTCTGATTTTTTGTGATTTTTCTCTTGTTTCTTTCTTTCCATCCTCTAGAGAAGGTCATTTTCACTCATGATATGGTTTAGTTTCTTGCTTTTTGTTTTTGTGTATTCATTGTATATTTTTTGATTTGAGGTTATCATGAAGCTGGGAAATACTATCTCTAGAGGAAGGCGGGGTGAATAAGCAAAAAGAAAACTAATAAGTTTATCCCCCTACTTTTTAACCTTTGTTGTTTCTATCTGTTTCTCTGGGATTGGTTCCTGGTGGCTTATTTGGTTCATTTCATGAGGTCATGTTTTCCTGGATGTTTTTGATGCTAGTGTAGTTCTTTTGGTGTCTGGGCATTGAACGGTTAGGTATTTATTGTAGTTTTCACTGTCTGGGCTTATTTGTGGCCATTTTTCTTCAGAAGGCTTCCAGATATTTAAAAAGACTTGACTGTTGTGATCTAAGTTGTATCTCCTTTAGGGGGCAGCTGAAGCCCAGTAATGCTGTGATGCTGTGGTTCTTGCTTACTCTTAGAGGTACTGCCTTTACGGTCTTGGACAAGATCTGGAAGAATTCTCTGGATTACCAGGCAGAAACTCTTGCTCTCTTCCCTCACTTTTTCCCAAACAGATGGAGTCTCTCTCTCTCTTTCTCTCTCTCTCTCTCTGCTTAATCACCTACAGCTAGAGGTGGAGTACACAAGCACCCCATGGCCACCATGACTATTACTGTCCTGGGTCAGGCCTGAAACTAGCACAGCACTGGGTCTCACCCAAAGTCTGCTCTAACCACTCCCTGACTACTGCCTATGTTCACTCAAGGCCCTGGGGCTCTACAATTAGCCAGTGGCAAAGCCAGCCAGGCTTGTGTCCCTCCATTCAGGGCAGTGAAATCCCCCAGGGCCTGGGTGGGTCCACAAGTGCAGTCAGGGAGACAGGGACTAGAGTCAGTAATCTTAGAAGTCTACCTGCTCTTCTATTGTATCGTGGCTGAGCTGGCACTGAAACCACAAGACACAGTTCTTCCCACTCTTGCATTCCCTTTCCAAAGGCAGAGGAGCCTCACCCTTTGGTCAACGTCACCCCAGCCCATGAAGAGTACTGCCAGACTACCACCCATGTTCCTTTAAGGCTTAAGATCTCTTTGGTCAGCTTGTGGTAAATGCTGCCTGGCCTGGGACTCACCCTTCAGGACAGTGGGCTTCCCTCTGGCCCAGCGCAGGTCCAGAAGTGCCATCCAAGAGTCAAGTCCTGGAACTGACGACCTAAAGTGTCTGCTTGGTCCTCTACCCTCCTGTGACTGTGCTAACACCTAAGATGCAAGACAAAGTCCCATTTACTTTTCCCTCTGCTTTTCTCAAGCAAGATGAGTTTTGTCCCATAGCTACCACAGCTGGTAATGTGCTGAGTCTCCCCTGAAGCCAGTAAGTCTCTGAGGCTCACCCAATGCCCTCCATGTAGTACCTGAGTATCACCACTATTGAGGGCTCAAGGGCTCTTCAGTTAGCAAGACTGGGCCCTTTCCTTTAAGGCAGCAAGTTCCATGGCCTGTTAGGAACTGGGCTACACAGCAGAGGTGAGCTGTAGAAAGGTGAGCATTATCTTCTGAGCTCCATCTCCTGTCAGATCAGATCAGCGGTGGCATTAGATTCTCATAGGAGCGTGAACCCTATTGCGAACTCCGCATGCCAGGGCTCTAGGTTGTATGCTTCTTATGTGACTTTAACACCTGATGATCTGATCTTGCGTGGAACAGTCTCATGCTGAAACCATCCCCCCACCCCTTCTATCTGTCAAAAATAGTCTTCCATGAAACCGGTCCCTGGGTGCTAAAAAGGTTGGGGACTGCTGCTGTAAATGTATAAAAGATACTAGTATCCTCTAATTATATAAAAGATGCCATGTCTACATCTATACATTCACATATATACTAACCCAAGTCTTATTTATTTAATAGGAGAATTTTTGTCACTGTGAATGAAAAGTCGCAGACACGTTTGTCTAAGTATCTGGTCAGTTTTGTTGTTTGTATATTCCAGTAACAACTGGATTTTATTTTTCTATTAGCTTAATACAACTAGTTTGATCAGTTGTAGGGAAACGTTGTAACAATTACATTGATTGTTTTAAATGATCCAGTCACTCTAAGCGCTTTCTGATAATCTCTAATGACTTTGTAAATTCCCCAAATCAAACTTCTTTGTATTGTTCTGTTGGAATTGTAATGACAAAATACCACCTTTTACTACTCAAGTAGAGCAGCTGTCCCCAACCTTTTTGGCACCAGGATTCAGTTTTGTGCAGACTGTTTTTCCATGGACAGAGGTAGTGGGGATGGTTCTGGGATGGAACTACTCCATCTCAGATCATCAGATTCTCATAAGGAGTGCACAACCTAGATCCCTCGCATGTGCAGTTCACAATAGGGTTCAAGCTCCTATAGGAAGCTCATGCTGCCACTGATCTGAGAGGAGGCAGAGCTCAGGTGATAATGTTTGCTCACCTCCTGCTCTGTGACCCAGTTATCAACAGGCCATGGACTACTAAGGGTCCGTGGCCTGGGGGATTGAGAACCCCAATCTAGAGAGGTATTTCGTGATTTGTATATTAATAAAAGGTCTTGTGAAATATTTTCTAGTTTCTCATTTATTTCACTAACTTCATTTAAAAAGTTATTCTGTACTTAGAAAGACAATGCCTGCCAGCCTTAAGAAGTCATCTTTAGTTGTATTTCAAACTTATCTTTAGTCATAAGAAGTTGGAAGTAAAGTCACAAAGTTATTGTAAAGAAGTATTTGCAATTGTTAAACATCTGGAAACACAACAAGTGAAAGCCAGCATATAGGTTCCTGCGTTATCAAATTATGAAACTATACTAACCAAAAGAAGTTGAAAAGCATTGTAAAGAAAGCATTAACTGTACTTTAGTTCAAGATAAATATTAATAGAAAAATGTATCAGTATATTTTTTCTCCTATGTTTAAAAGTCTTAAAACAATTGTTCTAGGTGGCCATTAATATTTCAAGTAGATGACTGGAATAATAGTCATTAAATAGTTATTTCATAGTGTCAAAATAACAGTTTTATTTGAGATTTTTTTTAATAGTAGCTTTTTTATTTGCCTCAGCAGAGTCAAATATTGTCTTGTGACAGACTATTAACATATATTAGAATGTATTTGCTAGCGTCTCCACTAGGGAAAACAAAGTTTTGTTGCTCTTCAGTCAGATTTTCACCACTGGTAGGAAGGAACATAAGGTAACAGGAGAGCGGTTTTCCCTTAGAACCTCATTGTTTTATGTTTTTTCCTGCAGTAAGTTGTGTTTTAATAGGTAAAGTGCTTTGGACCAATTCTTTTATGATACTGAATTGTAAACACAACAATTTTCTTGCTGGGAGAAGAATGTTTGAAAATGAAGCTTGTCTGAAGGGTGATGGGCATATAAGAAATAGCATCGTTAACATACACATTGGATATGTAAGACACATAGGGCTGTGTGCTAGAGAAAGGCACAAATGTGTTTCTCTGGAACAAAGCCTGAAGAAGTCTGGGTCCCACAAAGAAACTAGGACTCAAGGTGGACTTATTTCCCTATTACTGTTCCTTTTCGTTTCTCCCTCTTGTCCAATTACCTGTACTGTTTTAGTTTTCTCCCTATGACCCTCCTTTTCTTTATTTCCTTCTTAGCTTAGCTGTCCTCTTGCCACATTTAGACAGAATTTAAAGTGCCTGTGATATCTAAGCATCTAACATTATGTGATACAAAAGAATGAAACTGGACCCTTATCATTTTATACCATACAGAAAAATCAACTCAAAATGAATAAAATACTTAAATATAAGACCTGAAACTGTGAGTCTAGCTAGCGATCAGCTTACTGTTAATTAAATGAAAGCGTATAGAATAAGTTTCTTGAAATTGGCCTTGGCAATGATTTCTTGGCTATGACACCAAAAGCAAAAATAGAAAAGTAAAACTACTTTAAACTAAAAAGATGCTGCAATCAATAAAATGAAAAGGCAACCTACAGAATGGGAGAGAATATTTGCAAATCATATATTCCATAAATAGTTAATATCCAAAATAGACAAAAAAAACCACCTACAACTTAATAGCAAAACAACCAAACAAAAATCCCTATTAAAAATTAGGAAATGACTTGCTCTGCTTGATTTCCAGCCTTTTGTCCTCTCTTTCACAAGAGGAAGAGTTCCATACAGTAATAATTGGTTTGGAGAATAGATCATATGCTCTACAATAAAACACTAAATTCACAAGGTTTTTCTCCCATCTAGAAGTGTCCCTTTGTTTTAGAAGACCATTCTATTGACTTCTAAGGCCAGCTGTTTCTGGGTGGTGACTGCATGGCAAGACCTGTGAATTACACAGATTTGAACTCACTGCCTTGCTTGTTTTGTTATGAAAAAAAATTCCTTGGTCCAAAGAAGACACCAAAATGAACAAATAAGACATAAATATGACCAAAGATGCTCAACATTCCCAGTCATCAGAAAAAGGGACATTAAAGCTCAATGAGATATCAGTTCATCAGTTCTCATCTGTTAGAATGTCTATTATAAAAAAAAAAAAAGAGAGATAAGTATTGATGGGAGGTAAGGATGCAAGGATGTGGATAAAAGGACATCCTTCTACACTTCGGTAGAAATGTAAATTTTTGTAGCTACCATGTGAAATAATATGGAGGTTCCAAATCCAGAAATCTTATTTCTGGGTATTTATCTAAAGGAATTAAAATCAGAATCATGAAGAGATACCTGTATCTCATGTTTGCTGCAGGGTTACTTATAAGAGCCAAGATATGGAAGCAACCTAAATGTTCATTGACAAATGAATGGATAAAGGAAATGTGTTATACACATAATATGAATGTTATTCAGCTTAAAAAAAAAAGAGAAAATCTTGCTATTTACAACAACATGGATAAACCTGGAGGACATTAAGCTAAGGGAAATAAGCCAGACACTGAAGGAAAAATACTACATAATTTCATCTAGATGAGGAATCTAAAATTGTCAAGCTAACAAAAAACAGAGTAAAATGGTGCTTGCCATTCTTCTGGAGAGAGGGGGAAATGGGTAAGTAATAGTGAAAGACTACCAAGTTTCCATTATACAAGACGAGTAAGTCCTAGAGATCTGCTGAAAAGAATTGTGCCTATTGTTAGCAATGTTGTGTTTTATACTTAAATATTTGCTATGAGGTTAGATCCTATACGTTTTCTTACCACAAAAAATAATCGTAAATAAGGAGGGTGAGAGAAAAACTTTCAGAGGTGACGGATATATTTATGGCATAGATTGTGGTGATAGTTTCATGGGTGTATACTGATTTCCAAACTCATCTACTCATACAATAAATATCTACAGATATTTGTATGTCAATCACACCTCAAAAAGTGATTTAAAACTAAACAAATAAAAAAATTTTGGTGATGACATAGATCTTTCTACCTTCTAATGGTTTATGTCTTTGATATTCTATGCATATGAACTCCCTGTATAATTTTGGAATTTAGAAATGGTTAATAATTTTTTTTCCTAGGAGAATAGGTCAAACACTATTTTTTTTTCCTTTGTTTTCCTGTAAATGTTCAAGCCAGGTCAGAGCAAACATGTTTCTGAAATAATTTGCCCTTTCAGTGAGGTTCCAACTCCATTCTGCACAACCTGTCTGTTCCTTGCGGACACGAAATTTTGCCCTTGGACAAGCAGAGGTTCCATTTTCCTTTCAGAGAAGATTAATAGGCCTCTATTTTGTGTTGAACTTCCTTCCCATCTCCTCTCTGCTTGATTCTCTCTGTAAGCCTTTTCCACTTTAATTAGACTAGTCAATTACTCACACAAGAGAATATCTCCCATATTTAAAGCCAGTAGAGTTTTTCATCCACTTTTTCAAATGTGGCCTTTTAACTCAGTTAAGAGTTTTTCAAAATCCTTTCTTAATAAAAGCACAGATAAGGCATTTATTAACACTTGAGATTCTCCACTCATTCCCATTATGTTTCAGGCAGGCTATTTCTTAGTACCATAGTTATCTTCACAGCTCTCAACAGTTTTCTTTTCCATTTTCCTATTTACAATCTCTATTTTCCCTTTTGTTTAGAAGGTAAAATCCCTAAATGATTCAAAGTGCATTCCAAACAGTAATTGGAAATTGTGTTTGCTGCAAGAATTCATTAGGTTTAGTCCTTAGACCGTAAGTTCAAAATCGAAAGAATTTAAAATATAATTCAGGATGGTAAAGCAGTCAATGACAGAAGAATTGTGACAATAATAAATTGTAAGTCAAGCCAAATCCTCAAGAGTACTGTGCAGTAGCTCTTTATAAACCTAGCTAATGATCAGCTTATTATTAACCGGATTCACATATTAATGTAGAATGTAAATATGAAAATCTTCGAAAAGCACCCAAGACATTCCCTGGTATGGCTGGGTTATCTCTGCTCTTGAAGGCAAAGTTTTACAAGTCTTTCAAATATCACAGTGGTGTGGCATTGAGTACAGCTAGGGAGAGGTCAAGATAGGCTCCAATCTCTTCACTGTAATTGCCTTTTCTCTCTTAATGAGGTGGTGTTCATTATAGGCTAATATATTTAGCCCCAGAGGCAATTTCTAATTTGGGGTCCTCCCCTTTGTCTTTCATAATTATGTACACTAAAAGCAAAGAGAACATTATAATATTCTCTTGATATTATCATGGGGTGTGACCAAAGGAAGAAGACTTTTATCTTTGGGAGGTAATGACTTTTCTGAGTGTGACCGTAGTGGAGATTCCTTGAGAAAATAAAAACGGTGTATGCTCTAGATTACAAACAACATGAATGCACATTGTTTGCATGTTCCCAGTTCATTATCCTTTGAGATGTCATACAGCATGGAGGTTGTGCATAAGGAAAGGAGGTTGAGATCAACCCAAAAGTTACTAACAAATTATTTCCACAAAATCAGGAAACAAAAATACTCTTTGGAGTCACCAAAGGATCCTATGAAATAGATCAGTTAATGTGGCTTAATTTTACCACTTATACTAATGTTCCTTCTCCTGTTCCTTAAATAGAAGCTGCCTTCTCCAATTTTCTTCTAATCCCTTCAACAGTAAATAAACATGGTATTACATTGTGTATGTTTGCCAATTGTCAATAAATTCATTTACATATAACCAATGAAAGCAAGAATGGGAATTTGCAAAGCTTAGAACTACATACTTTCCCCAGAAGTGGTCAAAGAACGGTGAAATGGGTAGGGGTCAAAGGGATGCTTTTAGGGAATTATAGGGTTTGTATTTCTGGTTTTGTGCCTATTTTTTTCCTGGTTGAAATGTTGATACACTTACTTATCTATCCCTGTAGTAAAATATCCTGTGATTAAATAAAAAGAGAGTTCTGGGAATCTAGAACAGAGGATTAACAAAAATGTCTGGGAGCATTTCAGAAGAAGGTTGCAAAACACCAGGTCATCTTATACATTTCACAAATGCGAATCACATTTTCAGATATCATTTATGGGTCATGAAAACAAACAAACAAACACAGAAACTATATAGAGATTATTTTTTTCTTGGTTATGTTTGCTTTTTCTTTTCTGTAACTTGCAAAGTACACATTGACTTGTTTACTGATTAGAGCAAACGCAGTTTCCAAATCTTTAGCATACATCTTGAAGACATGTATACATAGGGATGACTTGGTCTCATGCTTTGGTACAGATAGAAATATTTTCAATAAAGTTTTATTGTAGAAAATAATTGACAATTTGTATTCCTATCAGTTAATTGATAAATTATGTGGTTGACTGTGACTATGTTACATTACTAGAACAAAATCACATTGATCAAGCAAAAAATTTGTGTTGAAACTGCTTGAAGTGTATATTTCTGTATTAGCAAAGGCAGATGAGTATGCCGTGATCCAGAAATAGATGTTCCACTCATGCATCCAATCTCCCCCAGCCAGTCCAGGGCTTACCTAAGCAACCAATCAGCCACACTCACTTTGCCTTCCCCATTTCCCGCATATATTTTCATATATGCACAAAACAGAGTCTTCAATCTTCAGTCACTACAAACATCTTTCTTTTCTACTTCTCCAGTTTTACCCTGCTCTGTGCTAAACTGAGTTCCCTGCCTAGTGGTAAAACTTTGCCACTCAGCCCTCAATCTCTGCTCTCTTTGTCTTCACTTTTTCTTTAATAGTAGAATAATATTTGCTAAAAACTCTTCTAAAAGGGCACTGAATCACACAACCAAGACCTTGGTAAAGGTTAAAGTGATGAATGTGGTGAAATTGCAGCTCCTTAAAAGATAGATAGAAAATGTCATTACCATTCTGAAAGAATTCCCACTTTCTAACTCATCAAATATCTCACGATAGAGTGCTAAGTTATTTAAAAATTAAATTGTGCTAAGAATGTACTGGAAACACCAAGATTAACCACATACATTCTTCCATATGTCATATATACATAATGTTAACCCCTGAGATAATTTGTCTTTTCAGGTAATTCTCTTTTCAAACTTAGAAAATCTGCACAGACTGAAGAAATTATCACTATGCCCACAAAATGGACTGGATTCCTTAGAGTATTTTTTCTTCTCCTTAGGAGGCAAAGAATAAAAGATGTGAGGAATTCGTACTAACGTCGGTTAAGTGTTATTGAGCAGGTTAATAGGTACTAGATGCTGTCTTGAGCACTTTGTGTGATTATCTTTTTTGATTACCAAAATGTTGACCTAATTTTAGTTATCATATAGGTCATTATAAAGTTGAGTAATGCATTTTTTGATAACCAGGCCATTCTTCTAAATATTTTATTTTAAACAAGAATATGAGACAGCAGAAGATTTAAGAAATGCCACATTTTTACTGGCAATGAGAATAATAATAAATACATTTGTTCATAGCTTTATCTATTTTTTTTAAATGTTAATTTTCTACATAAACCAAGTTTCATGCATAGAACTTTGAACAAGACATACATGTTCTCTATCTACTAAAGGTTATTTTCTGGCTCTAAAGGCAATACAGAGTTGGATCTAATTATGCTTGCTAAGAGGAGAACATGTGAGATATGAAAATATATGCAGGAAATGGCACAGGCAATCCAATTAGTGGTCAGAGAAGGTTCACATCAGAAAGAGATATTTAAACAAAAAACTTAAAGATAGAAAAAAATTTAGTGGAAGATGAGAATCCAAAAGTCCAGGGACAAGAAAGTAGAAGGTGCTGAATGAAATTCCATTATGCAATGACAAAGGCAAAGTATTGAGATAGAAATTGTAGACAGAGACAGGAACTAGACTTTGTAAGGATTCTCAAGCTATATTAAAGACTTTGAGATTTATCCTAAGGTAATGAATACATCAAAACAACCTGATATGGTAAAAAAATATCATCGACTTATAGACACAAAAGCAGTTTCCAAAATGTTGACATAGTCAGAGGAAGAATTCACTGGAAGAATTTGGGAAGGTGGGATTTTTACCCACATTCCAAAGCTCAGGCTCTGATCACTTATCCTCTCATGATCTCTGGCTGTAACCACACTCTTGATCAGAACTTCCTCTTTTGACCATAATTTTAGAGTAGAGAGGCTCAGAAACTTGAATTAGTACCTATCTCTTATTTTAGGTTTTTCTGTTTTTAATGCTTCATTTTAGGTGAGAATAAGAGTTCTGTTTTCTTCAGTTTGAATACCTCAATCTTTGTTAAGTGACAATCTCATAGCAGACAACTCCACTTCCAATACCAGTTATCTTTTTTTTTTTTTTAATTTTGTAATGTTCTTTTTGGTTAGGAGTTGGAAAAGTTTGTGTGTAAAGGACCAAATACTAAATACTTTAGACATTGTTGTCCATATAATGTTAACTACAACTACTCCACTCTGTCACAGTAGCAGAAGCAGCCATAGACAATATGCAAATGCATGGGTATCACTAACAGAACTGTGTTTGCAAAAACAAGCCACTAAATTGGGCCAGTAGTTTGTCAGGTCCTGCTCTTGACTAATTCACCTGTCCCCAGACCATGTAATTTGTCTCAATATGTTCGTCTTCTAAGTACCTGTCTGGGTGTTTTATTCTATCAAGAGTACCGTATTTTGGGCCGGGCGCGGTGGCTCACGCCTGTAATTTCAGCACTTTGGGAGACTGAGGCAGGTGGATCACGAAGGCAGGAGATCGAGACCATCCTGGCTAACACCATGAAACCCTGTTTCTACTAAAAAAAAAAAAAAAAAAAAAAAAATACTAAAACTTAGCCGGGCGTGGTGGCAGGCGCCTGTAGTCCCAGCTACTCAGGAAGCTGAGGTAGGAGAATGGCGTGAACCCGGGAGGCGGAGCTTGCAGCGAGCCGAGATCTCGCCACTGCACTCCAGCCTGGGCAACTACAGCGAGACTTCCGTCTAAGAAAATAAAAATAAATAGTACCGTATTTTGGACCTCATTGCTTCTCTACAACTTACCCCTATGAAAGTAATAGCACCCTGCTAATGTTATAGTAGATTAATATTTGAGGACAGGATTAAAGTCCTAGTTATTATTGAGTTTACTATGCTTTTGCGTTATTGCCCATGATAAAGCCCATATTTCTGTTCAATCAGGTTTTTATGGCAGACTCCATACCTTATGTCCCATTGTCTTTGGTTTTGATTTCAGCTTTCTCTTTCAAAGTTGGGTCTGAACTACAGTCCTCATAATTACTCAGTCTTCTGCAATTTAGTGTATTGCCCATGGCTGGATTGTCTAAATACTCCTCAATGCCTCTTTGAAAGATCTTGACATGGTGTCCATGTCCAAACCTCCTTGAATCTGTGCTTCCAGTAGCCACCCTTCTTCTTTTTATTTTATATATTATATCACACTTCCATTAATGTTTGAAATTCATCAGTAGCTCTATATGTCTCATGGCGAAGAAAAGTAATAGGAGGATTTAAACAGCAATTCAAATCCCTTTCATGAGAATGTCATTATACAGGTCTTATTGTCTTTTCATTTTGAAATATGCAAAAATAAAGATTATTAAATTTTTAGTTGGTATTACAGTCAATTCTTATTCGGATTTAACAATACATCTTACCATATTATTTTGCTCAAAATTCCATTTTATATCTCAGTGTTTTCTTTTTTTTAACAGTGTTTCCTTTAGTTGTTCTTTTGGCAAATACAAAACAGCCATTTTATATACGTAGATTTCTGTATTTTGCCCTAAATTGGCAAATATTTTCCCTTGGAATTTTGAAGCTGTTCTTTTTTTTTTTTTTTTTTTTTTTTCTAGCTCTGTCTTTAATGTGTAATCTTAATCTAATGGCATTTGGATTAAACTCTAGCCTCTTGAAACTGCAGCAGATTCTATTGCGCTCCTGCAGGCAGCTTCACGTGCTTCAGCACCAGGCCATGGCACCTCAGAAAACTCCTCTGTTATGCAGTGGACTACAGCCACACCCTCTCCAATGAGATCTAAAAGCCAGCCTCAGGGGTGAGGGTGGGGATAGAGGCTCTTCCAAATTTGATTCTTCCTTGAGTATTCTGTCATCGTTAAATGTAGTGTAGTCTCCTTATATTTGCTATTCCTAAATTATTTAAAGTACTCTTTTACTATTTTTGATGATAATTAAACTTATTTTATTTTTTACTAGTTAGCAATGTTTTATATCAGGGATCAGCAATATGGCCAATAGACCAAATCCTGCCTGCTGTCTGTTACCTGTTCTGCAAATAGTTTTACTGAAACACAGACACTCCTATTCATTTGCATATTGTCTATGGCTGCTTTTACGCCACAAAGACAGAATTGATTGAGTAGAGAAAGAGCACAGATCTATGGTCTGCAAAAGTTCAAACATTTATTGTCTTACCCCTTACAGACAAAAGTTTGCCTACCCATTCTTTAAATAATTTTTGTTGTTGTTGTTGTTCAAGCTAACAATGAGTAACTTCTGTCTCCTACTGATACCTTGGTAAAAGAAGTAGTTCTAGGAGACACAACTTCAAAGATGAGATTTTTTTAAAATTTTAAATCAGAAAACAATATGCCAATTATTAACTGTGAGCATTTTTTTTTTTTTTTTTTTTTGATACGGAGTTTCTCTCTTGTGCAGGCTGGAGTGCAATGGCGCAATCTTGGCTCACTGCAACCTCCGCCTCCTGGATTCAAGCAATTCTCCTGCCTCAGCCTCCCAATTTTGTATTTTTAATAGAGACGGGGTTTCTCCATGTTGGTCAGGCTGGTGTCAAACTCCCGGCCTCAGGGGATCCACTCGCCTCCGCCTCCCAAAGTGCTGGGATTACAGGCGTGAGCCACTACCCCCGGCCAAAGGTGAGATTTTTATATTGATTTGGTCACACCTGGGCTTGCCATGGAAATGACTTACTCATAATTCAGAAAATATAGCCAAAGGGAATCAAGCTACTCTCTCCAGGGATACTGCTCAGAGGGTGCCAGCTGAGCGGAGTGAATGATTAACCTTGTTGACAGCAAATTTTGCATACTTGAAAGGACCTTATAGTTGAAGTGTTCCATCCTCACTTTAAATCATTTGGATTTATTTTGTTATCACCATCATAATAACCAAATTAAATCTGAAATATGATAATTTTATGAGGAGTTTTGTGATTATTCTGGAACAGTGTTGGTAGGGGAGGGACATCAGGAAAGAACACAAGTCCAACTAAATATATTACCTTATTATTTCCACATAGAGACAAGCTTGGTGATTTTTTATATATAATGTCCACTGTGAAGCTAGAGGAATGATGACCTTTTAATATATAATATGCTTAACTTTCAAGAGATTGACACCAATACACAGATTTCATTTATTGACACCAAGGTACTATAGTAGCTCATTTAATTACCACAACTACCTTTGAAGTGGCTAGATTTTGTTCTCATTTTATATAACAAGAAAGTGAGAAGAATCATATGACTAGCAACTTAGAGAGTCAGGACTAAATTCGTTGTTTTATGATGCAAAAAAAATGGAGCATTATTTCCCATAAAATATTCTATGTTTCTTTTGACCGATTCCTTTATTGGCATGGCTTAATAAGTGATGATAATAAAGACTGCTCTGTAAATTCATTTTCCAAAATAAACACCTCCAGATTTTCTATAAAAATAAGACATGTTAAAGGAAATAATGATTTCAGATCATGAGAATATAGTAGTTTCTTAAGACAAACTTGGCCGGGCGCGGTGGCTCAAGCCTGTAATCCCAGCACTCTGGGAGGCCGAGGCGGGCGGATCACGAGGTCAGGAGATCGAGACCATCCTGGCTAACACGGTGAAACCCCGTCGCTACTAAAAAAATACAAAAAACTAGCCGGGCGAGGTGGCGGGCGCCTGTAGTCCCAGCTACTCGGGAGGCTGAGGCAGGAGAATGGCGTAAACCCAGGAGGCGGAGCTTGCAGTGAGCTGAGATCCGGCCACTGCACTCCAGCCCGGGCGACAGAGCGAGACTCCGTCTCAAAAAAAAAAAAAAAAAAAAAAAAAAGACAAACTTACTCTCAACTCAGTTCTCTAGTAAGCATTGAATGAGTTCCTTAAAATGCTCAACTTAATGTGAAATTGTAAAAGATAAATATTACAGCATATGGTCCATGTTGTCAGGCAGTTTATGACCTGGTGATACTAACTTATATGTATTGCACACATATTCTGACTTAAAGGTCTGTTAACACATCCTGAATATAGTGATCGTTTTTCAACATCCCAGCGGCCAGTTCAGTGTCCTGAGCTAAAGAACGTTTGATGGTGAAGATAATTTAGCATCTTAGAAACAAAGCTAAAGCTATGTGATTAAGTCAATGATAATACATTAAAAAGTTAAAATAAAATTTTTCTAATAAAAAAGATTGTTATTATTTTTGACCTCACCTCTTAAATCTCAATCCTTTCATTATTTAGTAAATTGTGTTTTTAGAACAATTTTAGTAATATTTCCTACAAAACAAAATTTTCACTCCTGTTTCCAGGTAATTGAGTTTGTTGCACCCAGGTGCTACAGAAGATAAAGTCCATTCACAGAGGAGCTAGGCTTCCTCATATATTTCTAATTAATAAATAAACATAAACCAGGAAAAATGCCTCCAGAAAAATATACATCAAATATGTATATTTGAAAAATAGTTTCTCAAGTAAATATACGTCTGACATATAGAAAAAGTCCACAAGATATGAAATGGATGAGTGAACTAAGTTTTACATTGGTAAATAAAATATCACAGCCAGATTTTGATTAAAAGAGATTTTATTTCCATTTCAGTACATATGATAATAGTTAATAGGGGCTGTATTTATTATTCTAAATATTTTCTATCAAATAAAATGTAAGGGAACAACATAGGTTATTGAATGAAGAAGGAAAAAAAAAACATTCAACACAGGGTTATGCTTGCATGCTTCTGATAATTAGAATAATCTGATAATTGACTTCTTTCTCCCTTCACAGGAGGGTGCCAATTAAAATAAACTACAATTGTGCTATTTGGTCTTTAGCATCAGAGCAGATGATGTTTGAGTTTATGGCCAGTTTTCTCAATGTGTTGTCCAATTAACCTCAACGGGAATGATTCACATCAAATCCCTGGGGTTCTCAATGAAAGGGAAAGTTAGCCAGGCTGCTACAGGGAAAACAACATTTATATGTGCTCTAAAGCTCACTGGTGGGCTGTTCTAGTGGAAAACTTGTGCCAGTGGAAATGTTTTACTATTGAGGTAAAAGGCCCCCAGGGTTTCTTTGTGTATCACTGAGGTAGAAGAGACTAACTATAAGTGATACAAAGGGAAATTGGGCTTATCAGTCTTAGTAGAATCTGACTCATTCCATCAAAAAGCCAAGAAAATGTGTACAATTCCACACAAACTAAAAGAAATCATGAAGGATCAAATCAGGGAAATGTATAAGACTTCCTGAGAAAGGATGTTTGAGATGAATTGTTCTATCAGATAGTGGAGTAAATCATTTATTAAACTTAAATATCTGCTTAATTTCCTAATATATTTTAGATATTCAGAGTCAACTGTAATTATGTTTCAGTCATCAGGATTAACTAATAAGTAATCAATAATATTAACCCCCCAAAGCTAATTACACTAGCTTTACAGCAAAACCAAAAGAAAATAATCACTTATAATTTTTATAATAGTTCAATATTTATGAGGAATTGATCTGTTGACATCAAGGTGGGATGAGAAAATGTTCTTGTTCACACTAAGTTTGTTCACACTAAGTTCTAGATTATTGAAACCCTTAAGAAAATGATGAACATTAGCCAATTACTGAATGCTCATTCACTCAAAAAATAATATTGAGAATTATTGTGAGTCATGTACTATACTTGACATACTAATTATTGTGAGCCACGTACTAAACTGGGGACAAAATGTTGACTGCATTCAAGGAGTATTTACAAAATAGAGAAGAAAATGACAGATACATGGGCAATTAATACAAACAGAGATAAATATTTTGATGAGACAATAACAGGGTCTTGTCAGAACACAGGAGGGACCAAGAAGAAAATAAAGAATTTGAGTAACATAGCTATATATATGTATAAATAAATACATGGAGAACTCTGAATCCAAAGAAGCATAAACTATTCTTTACAATGAGTCCTATAGAATTGGAAGGCATTGATGACATTAGGCCACAAAGAAAATATCCATCAATCTATAAAAGATACCATACAATATTGGCTTAATATGAAAAATAAATAATTTTTTTAAACTTGACCAAACAACCCATATTTATTCACATACATATTAGTATGTACATTTAAAGTTTGGTAATTTCTATGCATATCTGTGTACGTTTATTTATATAAGAAAAATAATGGCACTATGTATCAAATCCAAGAGAAAAATATCAAAGATATTCTCAAAAGACAATTTCAAACCTAACATATGTTTTTTTAAAGCTAAAGATATCTGAGAGAAGAGTATAGAACATTAAATTCTTGCTTTCAACTATAAAAGTTACGAAAATAAAGAAAATATTTATTTTTATAAACCAGATACTGATGACCAAAGTAAAGAACAAGAAAGGTTAATTTATAACATAAAACTGCTTCTAATCAACTTTAAAGTCTTAAAAAACAAACATTTGCTTTTCTTAATCTAGACACAAATATGGGAAATAAGAATGCTTAGAGGCTAACAGGCAAAACAGAATTAGCAAAGGAAAACAAATAAAAACTATAAAATAATCTTATATATGATGAAAATTTCATTTATGATGTTCAATGTGAACATGAATACAAATACTCAAATTTTAAAATATATCAAATAAATGCAGTAATTTTAAAATAATCATACTTTTTGACCAACTAGAGCTAATTTCTTAGGTTTAAAAAGGTAATTACTTTTTAAGAGATGGGTTCTCACTATGTTGCCCAGACTAGATTCAAAACTGCTGGGTTAAGCAATCCTCTTGCCTCAGCCTCTCAAGCAGCTGGGACAACAGCTATGTGCCACCACACCTAGCTATGTATTTTTTTTAAAGGTAATTTAAAACAAAATCTTACTGTAATTCAACTCTATCAACCACACTTGGAATACAAAAATTTTCTTTCCTAAGGCACTTCCCTAATGCACTTCTACAAAAATCTATATCTCAGCTCTAGTTAAAATGTTTTCATCAATTGTTGCTATTGATCGACTCCTTTTTTAGACTGACAAATAAAAATTGTATGTATTTATAGTGTACCACATGATATTTTGCTTTATCTGTCAAATCATTGTGGAGTGGCTAAATCAAGCTACTTTTTACATACACTACCTCACATACTTTTTTTTGGTAGTGAGAAATTCAAAATGTACTCAGTAATTTGCAAGTATATAGTAGATGCTTGTTAACTATAGTCATCATGCTATACAATAGAACGCTTGAACTTATCTCTTCCATCTGAGATTTTGTATCCTTTGACTAACATCTTGCTAGACCAATCCCCTAGCTCCTGGAAACCACCATTTTGCTTCTATGAGTTCAACTTTTTTGGATTCCATATATAAATGACATTATGTGGTATTTGTCTTTCTGTTCCTGACATTTCTCTTAACATAGGTTCTCAAGGTTCATTTATGTCGTCATCAAGAACAGGATTTCCTTCCTTTTTATGGCTGAAGGATTTTCCATTGTGTGTATATACTACATTTTCTTTATTCATTCACTCAACATTTACCATACTAAGAGAAGAAAGCAACTCCTCTGTTTAATGAATGGAATCCTCTAAAAACTTCAATACACATATATGAACTTTCAGAAGCACTCTTATTAAATTGGGAAAAAGAGAAGGACGCCCTCTTTCACAGTGTCTACCCAGCATCATCTTTAGGATCTAGCCAATACAATAAATCAGAAAGGAAAAGTTACATATAGTTAATAAATCACCTAACCGTATATTTTGCAGGAAATATAATTTTTATTCCAA
Source organism: Theropithecus gelada (assembly GCF_003255815.1). Classification (NCBI taxonomy): domain Eukaryota; kingdom Metazoa; phylum Chordata; class Mammalia; order Primates; family Cercopithecidae; genus Theropithecus; species Theropithecus gelada. Next base: position 55,890,953 of record NC_037681.1, read on the forward strand.
GAGTCAATGTACTCAGTTGTGGTAAAAAACAGTTACAAGAATTCTATAAGGCATCCAGGATCAAAACACAACAATTTTCACATATGTGTCAACTATTAGGTTGGTGCAAAAGTAATTGTGGTTTTTGAAAGTAACTTGGCGAAAACCACAATGACTTTGCACCAACCTAATACAATCAACAGTTGTGGGAAGAATTTTAACTTTTCACTCTATGTTTGTACCGTTTTAGTGTTTATGTGCATGTATGTTGTAGTTTATATGTAGGTATTACTCATGTAAAAATTAGTTTGATGCTTGCTTTAGCAGCATATATACTAAAATTGGAAGAATATGGAGATTAGCATGGCCCCTGTGCAAGGATGACATGCAAATTCATGAAGTGTTCCATATTTTTCCTATGAGATAATCATCTTCAGGGTCCTGGAGACCCTCAAGGTGGGCTGGGTGGTGGAATGAGAGGCCCTCCCAGTGGAGGCATGGTGCAGAAACCAGGATTTGGAGTGGTAACAGGGATTGCTCCACGGCAGTCAAACTTCATGGATCTTCAGGCAGCCATACAAACCGTATTTCCTACAGAATGGTGAATTTCTTCAACCAGCCATCATGGAGTATGACCCCAGTGTGTTAACTGCTTACCTTTGTGTGTTTTTAAAAAATCAACCTGGTTGCTGTCTGGAGAACAAATATAAGGAGAAAAAATGAAGGCAAAGGGATTTTAGATGACTGGTTTAGAAGCCTATGAATTGGAGTAAAGCAAAGGAAGACATGAAGATAGAGACAACTGGGTGTGTTTTACTTTAAAATTAGAATTGACATATTTTACTTATATGAACTATAAGCATGAATGAGTTATTAAGTATAACTCACATATTAAAAGGGAAACAACTGCATGGATGCTAAGGTTATCAGGTAGGCACAACCCTGAATACAGATGCACTGAAGAGAAAACTAGGAATGCACTAAATATTTGGGAGTAGTTGACACACAGAGAAGGCAGAGTACAATCAGATGGATGAGAGATAGACATGGGGAAAACCATCTCTTCTTTTCTGATATAAACTAATGAGGGAAGCATGGCTACAGATGTGTCATGTTCAACACTGTACCCATTCTACGTGGGTACCCATACAAGCCATACACATTAGAAACAAAGATGTTAACTGGTCAGAAGTACAGGTTTTGGAAACAGACAGGTCTGCTACCAGTATCAACACTGTTGCTTAATATCCGGGTTAGTGACTTGGGGCCACTTATTTAATCTCTCTAAGCATCTGTTTCTTCATCTTTATTGAGAAGAATAATGCTGGTAGTATTTCCTTCATTACAAGCTTGTGAAGATCACAAAATATACCATATGAACAGGACAAATTATGGTCACTGATACATATGTAATATTCAGTGAAAGTTTTCTATTAGAGTTCTGTATGTCACTATTATGCAAGAAATCCACAAATTGTTATTAGTGTCCATTAAAACATACATTATGGAGCATAAATAAAACTATATAGTATGTTTAACATTGTGCTTGGTCCCACTGAGAAAGTATAATAATAAATAAATTAATACTAAATTAATACTAATTTAATAGTATTGAATTAGATTTGAATTAATTTAAAAAGTAGAATAGTACTGAGTAATTCAGGCTTAAAAACTTTCTATTCCATGATAACTCATTAAGTTAAAGACACCATATAAAATATTTACACATGTATTCCCAGGTGAGAGACTGGTAATTTTATCAAAAATGTTAAGATTTTCTGGATAATACATGAATGATGAGGAAACATTTTTTTTTCTATCGGATATAAATTTGGTTTCTTTTTATAATAAAATTTCAATACGTTCTATTGTCTTTTTTGTCTTAGCTAAATGAATTACTTCTATTTATAATTCCTCTGGAAATCAGGGAACTTTCTCTAGAGAAATGAAAGATGAAATGGATGATATAGAGAAACATTTAAATAGGAAATGTAGACTGATAGGAGTCACTGTATTCCAGTCTTCTGGTCTGGAATAACAGTAACTAAATTCATTTGGTTAGTTACATATACAGAAAGGAGCAACTAGTCCTGCTTTAGGTGTTATATAATATGTTTATCCGCTTCATACTAGTTTGACAGCCACATCCTCTTGATCCCAGTTCAGATATTTGAATAACCCTTTTTTAATTTGATGTTTCATAGGGAATGCTTCATAGTAATGTTTACTAGGGAATGAAATTTGTATTCATTTATAAATTCATTCAATTGACCTATTTGTATTCTGAACAACTGATTTTGTAAATGGAGTTCTATTTTTTCAATATCCAAATTCCATTAGTTCAGGCACAGTTTTACAGTGTTCATACTCCTATATTCTTAGTTAGTAAGTGGATCTGACAGTTTAGCAATAACCAATATTCTGTTCTGCACGTTCGTTCTCTTGCCATGTTATGCTCTTGCTTTTGCAAGACTGTCTTATATTCTTGTGATTCCTAGTCTGTCATGAGCATTTTGCAGTTGAGGAAGTTATTTCCCCAAGAAGTATCAAATCAGGATCTCTGTCTTTTAACTTCAAACATTATGAAAAAAACCCTATGTCAAAATATCGGTTCATTTCATGTAGGAACTTGACTGTATTATTTAGTGCTCTTCTCTTTTAATGTTTAAATTATTATCAAAATAATTTTAACCATTTGATTTCTTTTGTGCTTTTTTCATTTTAGGTAAAATTATTTATTAATATCATTATTTCTTACGTCATGAGTTATAATGTTCAAACTGCTTTAGATTTAAGTGGAAAGAGGTAAGTTCATTTTCTGTATGTTTTTCTGACTTAAAGCAAACATTTTACTTAGAATAAAATAGAGCACCACTTTATTATAAGCATGGTTAATCTGACCCCCTCTAAATAAAAGAAAGTCTCATCAAAATTATGTTTATTAGATATCATATTTTTAAAGAGTAAAACTGCCTTGGAGACAGTATCTCTGGCCTTGAACTTTACCTCTTTTTGTAATACCCTAGATTTTTCAATGTAATTATTTTTCCTCAAAGCTTCAAACCAAATTACTTAAGAAAAAATATATTACTAAAATAATAATAATATTATGAATATTGCTCAGGAAAGCAAAAGGCATAGAGTATAGTTCTATTTTTTTGCTGTTACTTAGTCATATGTCCCTGCCAGAAATCAGTCTCTGGGAAGGAAGCTTTCTCATCTCTAAAGGTTTTGAATAGACGACTTCTAAAATTACCTTCACATCCAAAAGCCTCTGATTATTTATTCAAGAAAATTGCTTCCTAGCTACAGGAAATCACCTATTTTTTAAAAAAGACTTAAGAATGAGAATTATAGTCTTTCTTATAATCAACATTCTACTTTACATACGGTATTATCCATTGCTATTTCTAAATTATTTAAAATATTTGGCCAGGCGCGGTGGCTCAAGCCTGTAATCCCAGCACTTTGGGAGGCCGAGACGGGCGGATCACGAGGTCAGCAGATCCAGACCATCCTGGCTAACCCGGTGAAACCCCGTCTCTACTTAAAAAAAGTACAAAAAACCAGCCGGGCGAGGTGGCGGGCGCCTGTAGTCCCAGCTACTCGGGAGGCTGAGGCAGGAGAATGGCGTAAACCTGGGAGGCAGAGCTTGCAGTGAGCTGAGATCCGGCCACTGCATTCCAGCCTGGGCGACAGAGCGAGACTCCGTCTCAAAAAAATAAAAAATAAAATAAAATAAAATATTTATATCTTTCCTAATATATCTATTCCAATTGAATATTTTTTGAACCACTTGTATGATTCTATGTCATTTTACCCACTGTCTGTTAGTATAAATTCTAGATAAAAGCAGGGTGTGTTATAATACATATGAAGCATTTAATTTCCCAGTGTGGCTTTCTTAATGAGAGTTTTTTATATGAGGAAATTAAGTGAGCTACACAAAATGAAATAATTTTTAGAGCACAGATTATTGAGATTAAATATCACAGGACAAAATATATCATTACCTGTCATTATTACAGTGAGCGCAAAATGCTTCCGATATACAAGTGATCAGTTGGATGCAAACTTGAATTTCACCTGAAGAATCTCACAGGAATGGAACTTCACCTCACTAAGCTACTCTTTTTCCTTAAGTCAACTGTTCAAATAGTGAAATTCTTATTACCCAATATGTCATTATTAATACTATTTTATGATCAATTGCTTCCTTCCTAAACCAACTCTTATTTCGCATTTCTTTAGGGCAATGTAATTTCTATCTGGGATGGTAGTTATTTATATACAGGCTGAGAATAAACAATCCCCTACCTTTGCTACTTGCAGAGAGTTGGGGGCGAACCAGCCCTTTTACGAGTCTAGTGGGACGTTTCCGGGAGAGGCTTGAAGTAAACAAAGTAGTTACTAGAACTCGCTGACATAAAGTTACCTCAAGAACCAAAGAGTAGCTACACACCGAAGAATAGAAAGCACTGAGGGTAAAATGAGAGAAGCAGGATATCAAATGGTCACAGGAGGGTAAATGGCTTGAAACCAGAGAAAAACTAAAAGATAAAAGTTTGAGAGAGCCTGAAAAAAAGTAGGGAGTGAGAGAGAACAAGAACCAGTCTGGAAGCAGAGTAAATGCAACTTCTTCAAGCCATTCCCCATATCAAATTGGATTAAATGCTCTTACTAATGTTGCTCAGAAAGTTCTAGTTTTAAGGCACAGATTGAGAATGAAAATTAGAGCTCCTTAAGCAACATGACATATTTGCCTATGAATCTTTACATTTGAATACCTGAACTTGGCATATAATGTAAAGAAGGACAAGAATTAAATAGAGAAAAATGGAAGGATGAATGGGGATAAAAGATATAGAAAGCAATACTTTAAAAGGCACAGAGAAAACTAAGAAGAAACAGTGAATGTAGCTAAGACTAAAGGGTCTCTAATCTTGTAGATACAAGCAAAACATCAAAGTAAATATTTTGTGCAATATATTTTTAAAGTTTAATTACAATCCCATTAACTGTTCTAGTCCTTAATTTCTACTGTATTTTACAGGTAGCCTAATTTAAACTGAATAATTTAATCTGCTGTTACCACATAACTTGATCCCATGCTTTTTTGTCCAGCCACTAGCTGATAATAAGCATGGGAAATAGATATAGAAGTTTATTTTATTATTTTTTCTCAGTTGAATTGTATCAAGTCTCTAGCAGTATGAACTTGTAGCTGTGTAATTCTTCGACTGCCTTAGATTATACTCATAAATCCAAGATAAACATTTGTGATACATGTAATTTTGCACAGACATTTTGTCAAAAGACAAAGTTTGTTAAGCAAAAATCTGGAACAATTTTTTAAAATTGTGTTTTGAATGAGATAATATAATTGGATTAGTAGTAATTAGGAGAAAGATAACCTGGTATAATTTTGAATCAAAAATTTTCACTTTTTAAACTTTCATTTTAAAAAATCATTTATTGACTATATCATCTATAAAATTTTTCAGCTATAAAATTGGAATACTAGCATTTGTTTCGGATACTTCAGAATGTCATTTTTAAGAACCTATGAGTAAGGTTCTTAATAAAATGGAAACGCATTATGAACTACTTAAAATGTTACACAAATTAAGATCAAATACTTAACTATTATTGGCATGTCACAGATACTTCAGAGAAACTCTAGTAGATTTAAGGATGCATATTTATTTTAAATCCAGTTAAATGTATTTGTTCCTCGTTATTGTTAATGGATTAAAAAACATTGAATACTCATTTTTATAGCTAATAATTGTTTTAATTTACAAAAACTTGCATCTGTACAAGTCATTCAAACCTTTATATCATTATATATTCCCTTCAGTTATGTTCCAAATATTAACTGTAGCCCTAGATAAAATTCATATCAGAAAGTCTATCACAAATTTCTGATTTTATTTTTAATATTTTTCTACAAGTTTATAGAGTGCAAAATAATTTATAAGTGGTGGTAGGTCATGAATCGACATCTCTTTAAAAAAAGGCATACAAATACCCACGAGGTGGACGATAAAATGCTCAACATCACTAGTCATTAGAGAAATGCAAATAAAAACCACAATGAGATATTGTCTTACCCAGTCAGAATGGCTATTACTAAAAACTTAATGACATTCTCTTGCATGGGCTATGCAATTTATTTGGCATGTACCTAATATTAAAAAATGAAGCATAAGCTTACTATCAGAGTGATTATTTCAGTTTTCAATTAAAAATACTTATCTAAGCTGGTATATGTAAGTTACAAAAAGATAAAATATCATCATTGATATTTAAAATTTCAGATAAATATTTTATCTTTTTTTGTTGTTATTTTTGCTGCTAGCACCTCTCTCCACCTCCATGTATTCACTTGAAATAGCCTAGGTCAATAGCTGCAGGATTTTTTTTTTTTCATACCCCAGTGGCATGTGGAACCCCAGCGAGACAGAACGCTTCACTCCCCTGGAAAGGGGGCTGAAGCCAGGGAGCCAAGTGAGTGGTCTTGCTCAGCAGGTCCAGCTCCCACAGAGCCTAACAAGCTAAGAACCACTGGCTTGAAATTCTCACTGCTAGCACAGCAGTCTGAAGTTGACTTGGGATGCTTGAGTTTGGCAGGGAGAGGAGCGTCCACCATTACTGAGGGTTGAGTAGACAGTTTTCCCCTGAAAATGCTAAGGAGGCCAGGAAGTTCAGACTCGGCAGAACTCACCACAACTCGGCAAAGTGGCCGTGGCCAGACTGCCTCTCTAAACGCTTCTTCACTGGGCAGCGCATCTCTGAAAAAAAGGCATCAGCCACAGTAAGGGACTTATAGATAAAACTCCCATCTCCCTGGGACAGAGCACCTGGCAGAAGGGGTGGCTGGGGACACAGCTTCAGCAGACTTAAATGTTCCTGCCTGCTGGCTCAGAAGAGAGCAGCAGATCTTGACAAGGAGAATTCTCACAGCACAGCACTCGAGCTCTGCTAAGGTACAGACCACCTCCTCGAGTGGGTCCCTGACCCCTTTGCCTCCTGACTGGGAGAGATCTCCCAGCAAGGGTCGACAGACACTTCATACAGGAGAGCTCTGGCTACCATCAGGACAGTGCCCTTCTGGGATGAAGTTTCCAGGGGAAGGAGCAGGCAGCAATCGTTGCTGTTCTGCAAGATCTGCTGGTGACACCTAGGCAAACAGGGTCTGGAGTGGACCTCCAGCAAACCACAGCAGACCTGCAGGAGAGAGGCCTGACCATTAGAATAAAAACTAACAAAAAGAAAGCAATAACACCAACATTAACAAAAAGGGACATCCACCCAAAAACCCCATCCAAAGGTTATCAGCCGCAAAGATCAAATGTGGATAAATCCATGAAGATGAGGAAAAAAACAGTGCAAAAATGCTGAAAATTCCAAAAACCAGAATGCCTCTTTTCCTCCAAAGGATCACAACTCCTCTCTAGCAAGAGAACAAAGCTGGATGGAGAAGGAGTTTGATGAATTGACAGAAGTAGGATTCAGAAGGTGGGTAATAACAAACTCCTCTGAACTAAAGGAGCACATTCTAACCCAATGCAAGGAAGCTCAGAACCTTGATAAAAGGTTACAGGAACTGCTAACAAGAATAACTAGTTTAGAGAAGAACATAAATGACCTGCTGGAGCTGAAAAACACAACACGAGAACTTCGTAAAGCATACACAAGTATAAATAGCCAAATCAATCAGGCAGAAGATAGGAAATCAGAGATTGAAGATCAACTTACTGAAATAAAGTATGAAGACAAGTTTAGAGAAAAAAAGAATAAAAGAATGAACAAAGCTTCCAAGAAATATGGGACTATGTGAAAAGACTAAACCTACAATTCATTGGTAGACCTGAAAGTCATGGGGAGAATGGAACCAGAGTGGAAAACACACTTCAGGATTTTATTGAGGAGAATGTCCCAAACCTAGCAAGACAGGCCAACATTCAAATTCAGGTAGTACAGAGAAAACCACTAAGATACTCCTTGGGAAAAGCAACCCCAAGACACATAATCAACAGATTCTTGAAGGTTGAAATGAAGGAAAAAAAATGTTAAGGGTGGCCAGAGATAAAGGTCAGGTTAACTACAAAGGGAAGCCCATCAGACTAATAGTGGATCTCTCTGCAGAAACCCTACAAGCCATAAGAGAGTGGGGGCCAATATTCAATATTATTAAAGAAAAGAATTTTCAACCCAAAATTTCATATCCAGCCAAACTAAGCTTCATAAGCAAAGGAGAAATAAAATCCCTTATGGACATGCAAATGCTGAGGGATTTTTGTCACTACCAGGCCTGTATTACCAGAGCTCCTGAAGGAAACACTAATTATGGAAAGGAAAAACCTGTACCAGCCACTGCAAAAACACGCCAAAATATGAAGACCAATGGCACTCTGAAGAAACTGCATGAACCAGTGTGCAAAATAACCAGCTAGCATCATAATGACAGGATCAAATTCACACATAACAATATTAACCCTAAATGTAAATGGGCTAAATGCCCCAATTACAAGACACAGACTGGCAAATCAGATAAAGACCAAGACCGTCAGTGTGCTGTATTCAGGAGCCCCATCTTACATGCAAAGACACACATAGGCACAAAATAAAGGCATGGAGGAATATTTACCAAGCAAATGCAAAGCAAAAATAAAAAGCAGGGGTTGCAATCCTAGTCTCTGATAAAACAGACTTTAAATCAACAAAGATCAAAAAAGACGAAGAAGGGCATTACATAGTGGTAAAGGGGTCAATGCAACAAAAAGAGCTAACTACCATAAATATACATGCACCTAATAGAGGAGCACCCACATACATAAAACAAATTCTTAGAGACCTACAAAGAGACTTAGACTCCCACACAATAATAATGGGAGACTTTAACACCCCACCCTCAATATTAGACAGATCAACAAGACAGAAAATTAACAAGGATAATCAGGACTTGAACTCAGCTCTGGATCAAGCAGATCTAATAAACATCTACAGAACTCTCCAGTCCAAATCATCAGAATATACATTTTTCTCTGCACCATATGGCATCTATCCTAAAATTGACCACATAATTGGAAGTAAAACACTCCTCAGCACATGCAAAAGAACAGAAATCATATCAAACAACCTCTCAGACCACAGTGCAATCAAATTAGAACTCAGGATTAAGAAACTTACTCAAAATCTCGCAACTACATGGAAACTGAACAACCTGCTTCTGAATGACTACTGGGTAAATAACGAAATTAAGGCAGAAATAAAGAAGTTCTTGAAAACCAATGAGAACAAAGAGACAATGTACTAGAATCTCTGGGACACAGCTAAAGCAGTGTGTAGAGGGAAATTTATAGCACTAAATCCCCATATCAGAAAGCAGGAAAGATCTAAAATTGACACCCTAACATCACAATTAAAAGAACTAGAGAAGCAAGAGCAAACAAATTCAAAAGCTAGCAGAAGACAAGAAACATCTAAGATTAGAGCAGAACTGAAGGAGATAGAGACATGAAAAACCCTCCGAGAAACCAATAAATCCAGGAGCTGGTTTTTAAAAGATTAACAAAATAGATAGATTGCTAGCCAGACTAATAAAGAAAAAAGAAAGAATCAGAGACACAATAAAAAATGACAAAAAAGTGTTATCACTGATCCCACAGAAATACAAACTACCATCAGAGAATACTATAAACACCTCTATTCAAATAACCTAGAAAATCTAGAAGAAACGGATACATTCCTGGACACATACAACCTCCCAAGACTAAATCAGGAGGAAGCTGAATCTCTGAATAGAGCAATAACAACAAGAAAAAGTCAGAGCCAGACAGATTCACAGCCTATTTCTGCCAGAGGTACAAAGCAGAGCTGGTACTATTCCTTCTGAAACTATTCTGAACAATAGAAAAAGAGGGTCTCCCCCCTAAATTACTTTATCAGCATCTTCCTCATACCAAAACCTGGCAGAGACACAACAAAAAAGAAAATTTCAGGCCAATATCCCTGATGAAAATAAAATAAGATACTGGTGAATTGAATCCAACAGCACATCGAAAAGCTTATCCACCATGATCAAGTCAACCTCATCCCTGGCATGCAAGGCTGGATCCACATATGCAAATCAATAAACGTAATCCATCACATAAACAGAAGCAATGACAAAAACCACAGGATTATCTCAATAGATGGAGAAAAAGCCTTCAATAAAATTCAACACCACTTTATGCTAAAAATTCTCAGCAAACTAGGTATTGATGGAACATACCTTAAAATAATAAGAGCTATATATGACATACCCACAGCCAATGTCACAGTGAATGGGCAAAAGCTAGAAGTATTCCCTTTGAAAACTGGCACAAGACATGGATACCCTCTCTCAACTCACCACTATGATTCAACATTGTATTGGAAGTTCTGGACAGGGCAATCAGGCAGGAGAAAGAAACAAAGCGTATTCAAATAGGAAGAGAGGAAGTCAAATTATTTCTGTTTGCAGATGACATGATTGTATGTTTAGAAAATTCCATCATCTCATCCTAAAATCTCCTTAAGCTGACAAGCAACTTAGGCATAGCCTCAGGATACAAAATCAGTGTGTGAAAATCACAAGCATTCCTATACACTAAAAATAGACAAGCAGAGAGCCAAATCATGAGCGAACTTGCATTCACAATTGCTACAAAGAGAATAAATTACCTAGGAATACAACTTACAAGAGACGTGAAGGACCTTTTCAAGGAGAACTATAAACTACTCTTCAAGAAAATAAGAGGGAACACAAACAAATGGAAAAACATTCCATGCTCATGGATAGGAAGAATCAATATCATGAAAATGGCCATACTCCCGAAAGTAATTAATGGATTCAATGTTACCCCCTCAAGCTACCATTGTCTTTCTTCACAGAGTTAGAAAGAACTACTTTAATTTTCATATGGAACCAAAAAAGAGGCCATATAACCAAGAAAATCCTGGAGGCATCATGCTACCTGACTTCAAACTATACTACAAGGCTACAGTAACCAAAATAGCATGGCACTGGTATCAAAACTGATATATAGACCAATGGGACAGAACAGAGGCCTCAGAAATAACACCATACATCTACAACCATCTTTGATCTTTGACAACCTGAAAAAAACAAGCTATGGGGAAAGGATTCCCTATTTAATAAATGGTGCTGGGAAAACTGGCTAGTCATATGCAGAAAACTGAAACTGGACCCTTTCCTTACACCTTATACAAAAATTAACTCAAGATGGATTAAATACTTGAATGTAAAACCTAAAACTATAAAAACCCTAAAAGAAAACCTAGGCAATACCATTCAGGGCATAGACATGGGCAAAGACTTCATGACTAAAGCACCAAAAGCCATTGCAACAAAAGCCAAAGTTGATAAATGGGGTCTAATTAAATCAAAGAGCTTCTGAACAGCAAAAGAAACTATCATCAGAGTGAACAGGCAGCCTACCAAATGGGAGAAAATTTTTGCAATCTATCCATCTGACAAAGGTCTCATATCCAGAAACTACAGGAACTTAAACAAATTTACAAGAATAAAACAAACAACCCCATCAAAACGTGGGCAAACGATATAAAGAGACACTCTCAAAACAAGACATTTATGTAGCAGTATTTACAATAGCCAAGACTTGGTACCAACCCAAATGCCCATTGATTATAGACTGGATGAAGAAAATGTGGCACATATACACCATGGAAAACTATGCAGCCATAAAAAAGAATGAGTTCATGTCCTTTACGGGAACTTGAATGAAGCTGGAAACCATCATTCTCAGCTAACTAACACAAGAACAGAAAACCAAACACCACATGTTCTCACTCATAAGTGAGAGCTGAACAATGAGAACACATGGACACAGGGAGGGGAACATCATACCCCAGGGCCTGTTGGGGGGTGGGGGACAAGGGGAGCGAGAGCATTAGGACAAATATCTAATGAATTTGGGGCTTAAAACCTTGATGCAGGTAGATAGGTGCAGCAAACCACCATGGTACGTGTATACTATGTAACAAACCTGCATGTTCTGCACGTGTATCCCAGAACCTAAAGTAAAATTTGTAAAAAAGTAAAATATATATAAATATATGTATATATAAAATAAAAGAAATAGCTTAGTTCTTTTTGTATTTTTCTCTTTTTCAAATGTGTTCACTTTTTAATTTGTTTTTCCAATAAAGACATTATTAAATAAGGGAAAGCTATTTCTGTAGTGTTTTTCCCAAAAATTTTAATATAACATGAAGTCCTTTATTTTTGAGGCTGTATGAGCATATTTGCCTCACTTATCCCATTTTTCCTGTCACTGGTTTTTAAAAATATTTTGAATGAAAAGCTTTATTCTTCTTATAATCAGTTAACTTTTTACATTTTTATTATGAAAATATAAAATTATATATAAAGTAATATGATACTCAGTGTGTACCTATGCTGAGAATAAACTAGTGTTTACAATTTGCCATATTTGTTTCAGATATCTTTTTTTGAAATAAAATGCAGTATTAGAGAGTCTAATAAAGCCCCACTGCTTTCCTTCACACTCAACAGTCCTCATAAATTAATAATATCGTAATGTTGATATGCCTCATATTCATGTATGTTTTTTAAGTTTTACCTCATTTGGTGGTAGCATTAATAAAACATTTGTATTAGCATTTGTAAACAAACATAAATGAGATCATATGGTAAATATTGTTATATACTGTTTGAATTTTTCACATAATATTATGGTTCTGAAATATATACATGTTTAAACATTCAGAAGAAGTTTATTTCAATTAGCCTTTATGGTTCTCTTCTGTGAAAACATCAAATAACTTTGCAGTTCCCTGTTGCAGACAGTAGGGTGCTTTTCATGTTTTCATCATTTCAAATAGTAATCAATATCATCTACATGTTTTCATATGTATATATATGTAAATGTACATATATGCCTACAATAGATGTAAGTAGCATTATTGGGGCCTTAGGTAAAGAAATATTTTTAGGATGATTAGATATCAAATTATTCTCCCAAGTTGTTTTAAGTATATACCCATCCTCAACAATATCTAATGAATTTTTTTTTTCATGCACAGCAGCACTTGTTCATTTTAGACATATAGATTTTTCCAGTGTTAAGACTGGGCATACATATTTTATTTTAATCTGCATTTCTTTGACTAGAGACATAAGATATCCTCTCCTGAGTCTGTTGTCAAAAATCTAACTTTCCTTTTGCTTCTGAGAATTTTCAAGTTCCATGTAAAACCTTGTTGAATTTTTACTGTGCTTGCTTTTGATTTATTATTTTATTTGGATTTCCGTCTTCATGATATTGAGACTTCCTCAACCTGAACATGTTATATCTCCGTTTACTTAGGATTTATTGTAGGTCTTTTGATACAGTTTTTTTCATATTCTTTATAAAGTTCTTATGCCTATTTTTGTTTTAAATTGATTTGTAGTTTTATATTTATAGCTTTTGTTGCTGTAGTAAATGGTATCTTCTTATTTTTATTACACTTCAAAATTTGTTACAGATACAGAAATATAATTAGTTTTTATCCAGAAGCTTTGTTTAAATGTTATTAGTTTATTGGGTTTTGTTCATTGAGAGATAATTCTTCATTTTTCTGACATCAAAGGGGATGAATTTTTTATAAACATTTATGCTATATCATCATTCACTCTTATAATGGACTAGAGAGAATGATCTTTTAGTGGAGGACAGCCATTGTAATACGTTTCCTTTGGTTCCACCCTACCAAAAGTGTTAAACACAGCAGCATGCCCTTCTCCACCTTTTCACTCTGCTCTCCAGCACAGACCACTGAAAGATAGGAGCCTTGGCCAGCATGTCTACCTACACTGGGGACTGAAGCTTTTTCTTATATGAATCATCTAGACAGGGAGTGGGTGATGAGACAAGGAGTAAAAGCAGGCTCTTCTGACTCATGCTTTTAGCCATAAAAACCTTTCAGTAACAAAGGCAGTATTTTGACTTCTGTCAATCTCTTTAATGTTCTCAATTGATGCAAAAGTTGTACTCTCTTCAACATCAAGAACTCTAGTAATTTGTCAGAAGATTTTCCTTTAATTTTCTATTTGGAAAATCATCTGTCATTAATGACCATTTTATTTCTCTTTTTGATAACTGTACCTTTTAAAATGTATTCTTGCTATTTTTCACTGGCTAAGACAACTTTCAGGTCAATGTTGAAGACAATCAGAACAGAGGATATTCTATGATTTTTTTTTTCTAATTTACAGTGACTCTTCTAATATTTTTCATTAAGGTTGAGGTTTGCTATTACTGTTAAAAGCTAAATTTATCTGCCTTAAGGAAATTCCTGTCACTTTCCAGATTTCCGGAAGTAACTGATTTTTACTGCTATTGAACTTTATCAAATCTCTGCATTCATTTGTTCATGTTGTCATACAAAAATCCTTGTTTAAACTTTGAATATGGGAAGCTATATTAAGGGATGCTCTAATGTTAAGTCATCTTTGTATTCCTGGAATAATGCAATGTCATGAGGATGTATTTTTAAATAATGGCTGGATTCAGTTTAGTAACATTTAATTTAAAAATATTTGTATCTATATTTATAATCACAATTAGTTTATGGCATCTTCATATCATCCTTGTCTGCTTTTGCTATCACAGCTACATTTGCCTCATAAAATGGAATGAGAAAATGATACTTCATTTTTAAGTGCTAAAAGATACAAAATATCTTACTTAAAATAAGCTAAAATAAGTATTTACCATAATCTAGAGATATACAGTTCCAGCTATGCAAGATGCATAGGTTCTAGAGATCTGCTCTACGACGTTGTACCTACAGTTAATACTACAGAGTGAGCTTAAGAGTTTATCGAAGATAAATTACATGTTAAGTACTCTTACCGCCATTAAAATTTAAAAAATGAAAGCAAATGAAACAAAATATAATTAAAAATAAATAAAATCATCTAGTTCCTGTGTTATATAGGGAAGAATTTTAAAATTACAAATTATAGTAATATTTAGATTCTTGAATTTTTGTTTATCCTTGGATCTTAAACTATCTGGTAAACTATCCCTTATATTCATGTCTTTAACATATTAGCACAATACTATACACAATATTTTCTAGTAATATTTAAAATTGTCACATCTGTAATCAATGATTTTTATTCTCTTATTTCTTCTGTCTCTCCTCGTTTTTATTTCTTGAAAGATCAGTCTTGCTGGGAATGTACATATTTTATTAGGCTAATCAAAAAATCTACTTTGGGTTATGTTAGTCTTCTCTGTTGCTTCTGTACTTTCTATTTGTAAGGTTCTGCTCTTATATTTTTATTTGCTTTTTTTATGCAAGAATGCACTGCTTCATTTCTAAACTCCTGGGTTGCAAAACTAGCACACTATCGACTTTTTAACACAGGTACTTAGCATGCATGTCTCTTTATAAATATTCTTTAATTGCACACTGTAAGTTCAGGAATGTACCATGTTATGTGTTGACATTGAGATCTAAGTATTTCATATTTATTATAGCTAATTATTTTTCATTTACAATGTAGAAATATATTTTTAAATTTTAACTTCATGTATGAATATTTGATTACTTACTAGCACTAAACGATATTTTATTTCATAGATGTCAAAGAATGAAGTCTATAAGCTTTTATTCTATGATAATTGTTAAAGTTTGTATTTTCTTTATGACATAGAAATTGTTAGTTTTTCTAAATATTCTAAAATATTTTAAAGTACATGTTCTATTTAGTGGGTGGAAAAATATATATATTCAGTAATATCTTTTATTAAAACCTTAAAATTATTTGTATTTTTTTTTAAATAACAGAGACAGAGCGTTAAGGTTTCTATTTGAAAACTATAAACACACACACACACACACACACATACACACACACTTGACCCTTAAACAACACAGGGGTTAGGGGTGCCATTCTCCTATGTAGTTGAAAACGCCTGTGTAACTTTTATGTCTCCAAAACCTTAACTACTGACAGCCTACTTTTGACAAGAAGCCTTACTGATAACACATGCAGTCAACTAACACATACTTTGTATGTTATGTGTATTGTATACTGTATTCTTACAATGAAGTAAACTAAAGAACAAAATGTTAAGAAAATCATAAAAAGACATATTTACTATTCATTAACTGGAAGTGGATCATTATAAATGTCTTCATCCTCGTTGTCTTCATGTTGAATAGGCTGAGAAGGAAGAGGAAAAGGAAAACTGAGTCTTGCTCTCTCAGGGGTGGCAGAGGCAAATGAGATGAAGGATGTGGAAGGGGAGGCAGGAGAGGTAGGCATACTGAGTATCACTTTTATTGAAAAAAAATTCATGTGTAAACAGACCTGCTCAGTTCAAATTCATGCTATTCAAAGGTCAACTACATATATGTGTGTGGGTGTTTGTGTGTATGCATATCTATCTCTCTCTATATATATATTTATGTAACCCGGGGATATACAAGTTAAGCATTTTTATACTTTACTGGTTATTTATTTATTACCTTTAGATAGTACACTTCTTTCTGCTTGCAACTTTAATTTGTTTGCCTGTAACTTCAATTGTTAATTTATGTGGATTGATTTCTACTAACATATGATGTGCTATTTATTTTTATATTTTCTTTTGAATCATTTGGATTAATCCAGCCTTATTTTTAGTTTTCTTTGTTCTCTTTCACCTTACTGTTTTGAAAATTATGCATTCAACTTATTTCAGTGTTTATCTTTAAACTTTAAAAAGACATATCAACAATTTCTAATGTTAATCGATACTTCTTTATTTCCTCTGACTATATGGAATTCCATGTACTTCAGTGGCCAGCAATCATTTCTCATTATCCATATTGTGTACCTTTTGGGTTATTATTATTATAATAAAATTGAAATTCATTTAGAAAAAGCCTGTCTTCCAGAAGTACTCTCTGTTAGTATTTTTCTACAAATATGTATATTTTACCTCTACTCTTTATAGCTTTTAAATTGAAAAAAAGTAAAAGTATAGAGCAGTGGCATAAATACTACAAAAACTTTGGGATATACTTTACTCGGATTCTTCACTTCTTTTTTTTCTTCTTTTTGAGACGGAGTCTTGCTCTGTTGCCAGGCTGGACTGCAGTGGCACAATCTCAGCTCACTGCAACCTCCGCCTCCCAGGTTCAAGCAATTCTACTGCCTCAGCCTCCCGTGTAGCTGGGATTACAGGAGCCCGCCACCATGCCCGGCTAATTTTTTGTATTTTAGTAGATACGGGGTTTCACCATGTTATCCAGGATGGTCTCGATCTCCTGACCTCATGATCCTCCCGCCTTGACCTCCCAAGGTGCAGGGATTACAAAAGTGAGCCACTGAGCCCGACCTCAGATTCTTCACTTCTTAAAAGCCTGTGATCTCATTCGAAATGACAAATCATCAAAGTCAAAAAAGTAATATTTACTTATCACTACCCATCTAATCAAAACCTCTGTTTAAATTTTGTCAATTTTCTCTAGAATGTCATGTATATTTAGAATCAAATTCAAGATATCACGTTGAATTTATATGTTTCTTACCGTTCTTCGATTTAAAATTATTTCTGTCTTGTTTATCTCTCATAAACTTGACATTTGTGGTTTTAATTTTCACTTGCCTAGTGACTAACAGTGTTGAGCATCTTTTTATTTGCTAATTGCTTTCTGTATCTTCTTTGGTGAAGAACCTGTTCAAGAATTTCACACATTTTTATTGTCCTGCTTGATTATTTTTAATTATTGACATTTGAGGGTTCCTTATCAAATAAGTGTTTTGCAAATATTTTATGCTGCATTGAGACTTAGTCTTAAAAATATCTTCAAAAAAACAGAAGCTTTTTGTTTAAATCAAGACAAATTAGTCATATTTAAAAAATGATTTAAGCTCTTTTTATCATGTATAAGAATAGTTTTCTAATTCCAAGTCACAAAAATATTCTACTATAATGTATTTTAGAAGTCCTATGTTTTAGGCTTCACATTTGTGTCTTTGTTCCATTTGGTGATAATTTATGTATGTGGAGCAAAGGATAAATATAATTTTTTAATTTACATATGGATATCCCTATAGGTATATTTTTATTTATTCTACATTATTGGTTGAAATAAATATTTTTCTCTCCTTTGAATTAACTTAATGCCTTTGTTGAAAATCAGTTAAATATACATGTGCAGGCCTATTTCTGAACTTTCTCTTCTATTTCATTCATCCATTGTATATCCTTGTATATTTACTGTCTTGATTACTGTAGTTTAAAGTCTTGAAATCAGATAGTGTGAGTTCTCTAAATTTGCTCTTCTGTTTAAAAATTGTTTTGTCTGTTGCACTTTTCTTTCTTAATGACATACAAATATGTATTTACAATTAAATTAATGTGTGTTAATTTATGGATTTCTATAATATAAAACACCTGCTAAGATTTTGATTATGATTACATTGAATGTTTATATTAAATTGGAGAAAATTAATAAAACAATACTACTGAGTCTTTCAGTTTATGAGTTCAGTATACCTTTATATTTATTTAGGTGTTATGTCATTACTATCATCAGTGTTTTATAGTTTTCAACAGGAAAACCTTGCCCATATGTTTTTAAATATCAAAGTATTTTACTTTTATGACACTGTGGTAAATTGTATTATTTAAAAATATTTTTTCAGTTGTACCTCTTTAGTATATAGAAATATAGTACATTTTTATATTTTTTTATTTTATCCTGTCCTTTGCTACACATATTTACTAGTTTCAGAATGTTTTATAAAACATCTAGGATTTTCTTCCTAGCCAATCATGTCATTTGTAAATGAAGATAATTTTACTTTTTTCTTTCAAGTTAGTTCCTTCTTGGATCTTTAGTATGATGTTGAGTATGAGTGGTAACAATGGACATCCGTGCCCTGTTCCCAAACTCAGGGTGCAAGTATTAAATCTTTCACTATTAAACATATTGGAATCTGTAGGTTTTTGATGATATCTTTCATCAGTTTGAAGAAGTTTCTTTTAAATCTTGTTTTACTTAGAGTGTTATTATGAAGGAGTGTTGAATTTGTGTTGAGTTCAAAATAGTTTCTAATTTCTGTTTTGCCTCATGAGTTTTTGAAGAGTGTTGTTTATTTACCAAATATTTTATAGTTTTTCAGATATCTGTGTAACAAATTTCAACAAATGTGAAGGAATTAAAGTCATACAAGGTACCCAAAGTAAGTTCTTCCACGAAAATGGAATCAACTCAGAAACAAAAATGTGATATCTAGACACACACATTATATATATTTACTATATATATATATATATTTACAAATATATATTTACATACATGTACGTGCCAAAGTAGAAATCTTTTTTATTTATTTATTTATTTTTGAGATGGAATTTCACTCTTGTTGCCCAGGTTGGAGTTCAGTGGCTCAATCTCAACTCACTGCAACCTCCGCCTACCAGGTTCAAGTGATTCTTCCACTTCAGTCTCCCGAGTAGCTGGGATTACAGGTGCCTGCCACCACGCCTGACTAATTTTTTTGTACTTTTAGTAGAGATGGAGTTTCATCATGTTGGCCACGCTGGTCTCAAACTCCTGACCTCAGGTGATCTGCCTGCCTAGGCCTCCTAAAGTTCAGGGATTACAGGCGTGAGCCACTGTGCCCTGCCCAAAGTAGAAATCCTAAGAGAAATAAGAAAGTATTTTAAACTGGCAGATAGGAAAAATATATATCAAATTTTGTGTGATGCAGTAAAGTCATACTGAGAGGGAAATTTGTAGCTTAAAATGCTTGTATTTATGAATGAAGAAAGTCTAAAATAATTGACCTAAGTCTCCACCTTAAGGAATCATAGAAAGAAGACCACAGTAAGCCAAAGCAAATTTTAAAAAATGGAAACAAGAACATAAAACAAAGAAATAGAAACAACAACAAAAACAAAAACAGAATTGGTTTCTTTGGAAACAGTATAAATAAAACAAGATGTAATCTTGCAAAATATTAATCAACAGAAAGGAAAGAAATGATAAACAGAATAATGCAAAACAGAGAAAAAAATAGAAAAAAGAAAATGCAGAATGAAATGACAAACTTAAACCCTAATATATTGATTATTACTTTAAATAAAATATTCTAAATACATTAATTAAAAGTCAAAAATTGAGAGAATGAATTTAAAAATAACAGCTATATGCTGACTACAATAAATTTACTTCAAACACAATCGGTTTAGGTAGGTTGACAGTAAAGGGTGGAAAAATATATACTAATATTAATAAAAATAGTTTTAAAGCAACAATTATTAATATCAAGTGAAGTAGATTTCAAAGCAAATAAATTACTAGGAACAAAGAGAGATATTACCCAATTCCTTTCAAAGAGAGATATTACCCATATTCCTTTCTGTTGATTACCCAATGATAAAAGGATCAATCAATGAAGAAGACATAGCAATCTTAAATGTATATAAACTAAAAGGAAGCTTCAAAATATATGAAACTACAACTGATAGAGCTATAAGGAAAAATATGCTAATTCTTAATTATTGTTGGGGATCTGAGCACTCCTCTCTGACAATTACTAAAACTACTAGACAAAAAAGAAAACAGCAAATATGTAGATAAACTAAACTATGCTATCCAATGATAAGATCTGGTTGATGTTGATGAGCACTCCAAACACAGCAAAGTACACATTCTTATCAATGGCTCAATGAACATTCACTACAAAAGACAGTATCCTGGGTCACAAAAAAGTCTTCACAAAGTTAAAGAACTGAAATTATGCAAAATGTGCTCTCTGGATGTTATGAAATTAAACTAGGGATAAATAACAGAAAAACAGGAAGTGTTTCCAAGTATTTGGAAATACATGGAAATTTAAAAAGCACGTTTCCAAACAATATATAGGTCAAAGAGGAAATCTCAAAGGAATTTAAAAATACATAGAACTGAATGAAAATTAAATACCACCTATCAAAATTTGTGGAATACAAGTAAGCAGTGCTAAAAGTTAAATTTACAACACATTTGCTTATATTATAAAAAAGATTTCAAATAAATAATTTTAGTATCTACTTCAAAAACACAGAAAAACAAGAGTAAACTAAATCTAAAGAAAGAAGAAAGGAAAAAATAAAACTCAAAAAGTGGATATAAATTAATAGCAGAAAAAAATTTTAAAAAGTTAATGAAACCCAAAGCAGGTTTTTGGAAAAAATCCATAAAATTCATAAACTATTAACAAGACTGATAAAAATAAAAGAAAAAGGACACACATGTCAAATATCTGGAATGAAATAGGACATATCACTACAGATCCTGCAATCATCAAAAGAATAAACAAGGAATACTGCAAATGACTTTATCTTCATAAATTCAATAACATAGAAGTAGACTAATTACTCAAAAAGTATAAATTACCAAACTTCCACAACAATAAATAAATAACTGGAATAATCTTATAACCATTAAAGATACTGAAAGTGTAATTCAAAAACCTCCAAGAATAAAATTTTTAAACCCAGATGTCCTCTTTTGAGAATTTTGCTAAATACTCAACAGAGAATTAACACAAATTTTACACACTGTTTTCCAGAAAGTAGAAGAGAATAATTCCCAATTAATTGTGTGAGGTAACATAACATTGATGCCAAACCAAAGATAGTACAAAAAGAAAACTACAAATATCTCTCGTGAACTTAGATATAAATATCCTTAAGAAATAACAAATTAGACCCACCAATGTATAATAAGAATTATACAACATAAGCAACGACCAGTGGAATACAGCAGAAGTGAGGCTAGGTCAATTTTCAGGCCCAAGACTTAAAAAAACAAAACAACAACAACGAAATGGCAATATCCACTTGCTGTGCCTTGGAACTTCCTCATGAAATTCAGCCACCATTGTTTTAAGGAAGATCAAGTAGCCTACAGAGAAGACCATATCGAAAAATCTAAATTCCCTGGCCCTTAATCTCTGTAAAGACTTTCACAGTCAAAAGCAACTTGTAAACCCTGTGAGTGAGTTATCTTAGAAATGAATCCAGTAGTCTTCAGTCAATTTGCCCCAGCTGACATTGTATGAATCTGACATGTGCTTTTCTTCCTGAGTCTTGCAGATACATGAACTAATCAAATTATTAGTCTTGTTCTAAGAAAAGAAGAAAGCAGCTACCACTGCTGTTAAGGAAATAAAAAGACAACCGATAAACTAAGAAAAAAAAATTGAAACAATTTTTCCAACAAATGACTTGTATTCAAACTATAAAAAGAACCCTCAAAAATCATTTAAAAACAAATAATTATAATTTTTAAATGGCAAAAGATAACAGTGACTTCATCCAGGGAGACATATGGAAAGCAAATAGACACACGAACAGATGCTCAACATCATCACTCATTAGCAGAATGCAAACTTAAGCCACAATCAGATACCATTACACAATTGCTACAATATCTAAATTAAATATGATTAATGCATCCAATAATTCCAAATGCTGACGAGGAAGCAAACTGATGTAGAAACTGTCCATTATATTTTCTTCTTCTGAAGAGTATTGATCTTGATTTCAATGTTTGAGTAAGCTGGTAACTCGGCTGAACTCAAACTGTAAAACTCTGTCCCCTTGTGATAGTAAGCAACTCAAATTTCAGTTTTATTTAGCCTTAGATGAATGGAGGTTGCCCTACATTGCACAATTTAGGGATCATCCAGAGAATATGGTATGTAGCCTGAATACAAGTCATTTGTTGGATATGTGATTTACAGAGTTTATGCACAGAATTTGTGACTCTACTTTCTCTCTCCTTACTTGGATTTTCCTCTTTACTCTCTGGCTACCATGTTTGCCCTTGTGGCTGACCTCTGGAGGCCAACCAGAGGCCAGTCACAAGGACAAACACTGTAGCACTCTCTGCCAATAAGACTGCAGGTTTTCCACTGGATTTTGACCCACCTCAAATGGTGCAGACTGGTATTCAACTTTAAGAGCAAAATAAAGAAGAATTTCACACTATAGCACTCTTTTCTTCAAAGTGTTGACTTTCATCCAGACTTTATTTACTCTTTAGATGATTTTTAAAAATATTTTGTCTGGAGTTTGTAATTATTAACTGTGGGAGAGCTGGTTTGATGGACAAAATTTTTTTCCATATCTCAGTCTTCCTCACTTTAATCAGATGATTGCATTGCTTTTAACTCCAAGTACCTGACCTTTTCTACAACCTTTTTACCAGAAGGAATTCCATATTTTTCAACTAAGACGATCTGTTAGATTCTGTAACCATGTATCAGCTTTGTATATTTTTAGAAAATGATTTAAGGTCTTTTAAAATCTTGTATGAACTTACTTTTCCAAATTTATTTCCTGACACTCCACAACATACAGGATATTTTTTGAGAACTCACTGCTTCTGAAATTCGCGGTATAATTTTACACACTTACACCTCTTTGCTGACTAATTCTGTAGTTAGAAAGATCTTTCTGTCAGTCTGAAAAAAAAATCCATTTGTTTAGTTCAGATGTAAGTATCCCACCTGCAAAAATATTTTTCTCATATATGCCTCCAAAGAATACTTACTCTTTCTTTGGCAAAAACTTACTACATTGTATGATGGTTTGTACTAAACGTATCTGGATTCTTCAGTAAATCATCCCCTTCTTGAACAGTTATTCATCTTTGTGCCACAATGTCACCTAGTAGAGCTTCTGTCACATGGCGAGTGCTTGATGAATGAATATTTTAACCTATATTCCTACACATTTTTCCCACAGCTTTTTGGCTAGATGGCTTTTTACCTTCTTCCCAAACACAGCTTTTTCCCTTTACTAGATACTCTGATATTTCAAACATTAACTTTTAGTTTACCTTTCTGGCCCTGACATAATATTTTTCTTTGATTTTACATGTGCTTATGCACACAACTAGCCTTTGAAACTCACCCATGCATGGTCTTTTCCTGCTCCTGATATATGCCTGTTCTTCTAACTTGGAATTCAGCTTTCCCTGATCCACAAACTGTATTTGTAGAATATTTTACCTTCCCAAATAAGGCAGGGGTCTAAAAACTTGAATATAATCAAAACTCCAAGCACTCACAATAAAAGCAACTCATAGCTTCTCTCACCCAATATAGAGCTTTAAAACAGGTTAGTAATTTCTTTATTACAGGGTGGGTTTAGTAAGTCATCCAGGTGTAGTGACAGGATTATAGTAATTACCATGTTTGCTCAGTCATGTTTTCTCTTCCAGTGACTTTTTGATATTCATGCAGCTGCATGGGTTCTAAATTTTTGTTGGTGTTCATCAAAGGTATTAATTGAATAATCAATGCTCTTCATGAAAAAGGCCTGCCTATGTGTCATGTGAATTAACATCCAGAAAGTAAAAAGAATCATAGATATTTCACTGTCTGAATGAAGACTTATTTCCAAGGTAAAATTGAATTTGACTGAAAAAAAATTGAGCAATAAAGTATTTTATTTTCCATTAAGTTATTGCAAGGAATTTTTGGCAGCAATACAAAAGGGATTCTCAGTAGGGTTTGGGCCCAGGAGTCTAGATGAGCAGGAAGAGACTACAGCAGATTTTACACTGGAAAGAAACCCAAGCAGCCGGCAGCCCAAGAGGGACTTAGTTACTGTCTTGGAGTAGGCAGTGTAGCCAGCAAACACAGGGACTGTCCAGTCAGCAGAACCTATGTCCATCAGACAGGAAGTAGATTGATTGCAAATGTGGTCTCAATTATTCCCCTTCCTTTGTCCACAAACCTTGTCACTTGATAGGTTTTTCCATTAAGAAGTGGAGTCTATTTACCTACCCATGCTTTCTAAAATGGCCTTGTAATTATCCCTGCCTGTAAAATGTGGTGAAAGTGACAGTATGTCAGTTCTAGACTTAGCCCTAAGAGATCTTGTGGGCTTTTCTTTGTTCTCAAACTTGAAAAATCAACATGAGAAAAAGAGGTTAACCAGCTGGATGATATGAGACATATGGCTCCCTCACTCTCTGGACGCCAGAAAATAACTGCTAGAACTCCAAAGCTGTGAGGTCGATCTAGATAAGTCTTCCCTTAGCCATCCTGCCAGCTGAGCACATATGTAAGAATCAGCCTAAACAAAAGAAATCAAGCCTGGACCAGATTAGAAGTCTCCTAGTGGATCTGAATAATTGGAAAATAATTAATTACTAATTAATTAATTATGTATCCCACTGACATTTTATGATTCTGGTAATGCCTAAATAACATAGTGAGACACAGTTGAAAATCAACACAGGTACTATACATTTAGATAGCATCTGGAATGCAGAAGATTTTCCTAGTAACTTTTAACGAAAAACATGTGTAAACTTTTATCTTGGCACGAAACTTTTTATCCTTTTGTTTTGTTTAATTCATTTAATCAGTAGAGGGAGTTCTGGTATCAAAGGTAGTCATATGCCTGCTAGCAAATTTTCTCCTTAACTTAAATATGGAGATCTGACTCTACATCTTTACATTAGACAGAATCAAAAAGCTGGCAAGTCCAGCTACATTTGGTAAGGTGAGTCTTTGAGGGCTGTGCATAGACATGAGAGCCTAGATCCCAGCCAAAAATCAGGCAGCAGCAGGACTGGGAGAGGCAGGTTACCTTATTGGTTATTAATCTAAAGAATTATAGTAACAGGAGGCTGGGCATGGTGGCTCACAACTGTAATCCCAGTACTTTGGGAGGCCGAGACAGGCGGATCATGAGGTCAGGAGTTCGAGACTAGCCTGACCAACATGGTGAAACCTTGTCTCTACTAAAAATAAAAAATAAATAAATAAATAAATAATTAATTAGCCAGGTGTGGCGGCGTGTACCTGTAGTCCCAGATACTCAGGAGGCTGAGGCAGGAGAATCACTTGAACCCAGGAGACAGAGGTTGCAGTGAGCCGACTTCACACAGCTAGAGTCCAGCCTGGGCAACAGACAGAGACTCCGTCTCAAAAAATTAATTAATTAATTAGACAAAAAAAATAAAATAAAATAATTATAGTGACAGGAATAAGAATATACTGTATAGTTAGGAAGCAAACTAGGTATATTTCAAGTCAGAAGTGTTGATTGAGAAGGTCCTGAAACTGGCAGGCATAGCAGCTAAGGAATGTAGCAAAGATTATAAACGTAAAAATAATAATCAAGAGAAGAATAGATTTAAGATCTAAGTCCACACAAATTAAATACTTTCTAGATTTCTTTAATTGATAACCACAAGTGCATAGAACAAACAAGTCTACAATAAGATTTTAAAATAAAGGCATATGTTAGTAATCTCAGTGTCATTACTGATAATGAAACAGGGCAATGATAACAGAATTCATTTAGTCAGATGAAAAATTATAAGTAAAAATAAAACTCAAGATAATTATGGAATAATGTAATTCACATATAAAGATGGGAACAGCAACTTTGGATAGTACAATATGTTAATTGAAGTTTTTCACAAGCAATAGGGATGGTTTCACATAGCTCCACCTAAAAGTGTCTATTTGGTATTCCTTTTGACATGTCACATACTTCCAAAGCGATCTGGCCATTTTCAAGGTGCCCTTTTTGATCATGGAATGGTTCCCTTCTTTGCCAACCATACAGCAAATCTTACTGCTTCTCCTCTAAGAAGTCGATCACTAACCCTTTCCTGGTAATTATGAGATTTACACCACCTTCAGTATTCATGCATATTTCAATATGTCTCTGTTTCTACAGCAATTATTCCAGTCTTCCATCTAAACTGAAAAAGACATGCTGTTTCTTGTAAAAGAAAAAAACAATTTCTCCTAACTTTTACCTACATTGCCTCATTTCCTGACTCCTGATGAAAAATATTTTTTTCTTCTGTTGTTTCTTTTCTCTTTGCCCTGAAATAAGCAGTATAATGCATGGAAAGGAGAGAGATTGTATCATTTGCTATGTATTGCCTTTGGAAAGTCAATTTACACATCTTCATGTGTAAATGGAGAGAGGTAAGAATATCTACCTCACATCACTGCTTTTTACCATGGAGATGAGGCAATCCAGTAAAAGGATGGCACACTCAAAGTAATTAAGGAAATTCAACAAAGGATCTCTTTACATGTGTGTAGGTACAGTAAGGAGAAACCAAGAATTATGCTAAGTCACCTCAAGGCAAGCAGCAGCAGAGAGCTGTTACCACCTCCTAGGTGAAGGTGAGAGGGAAGCTAATGGAACTTAAAGACACAGCTGTAAAGAGAGTGCTCCCTGGAAGCAGCAATTGGAACAACTCTCCATGTTTACAGTTCTCACCAAGTAGCACCTATTTGATAGGTAACTATTCCCACCAGCCAAGGACTGGGGAGTGGGAAAGAACTGCTTTTCACTGCTGCTAAACTTCCAGTACTTCACCATCTCTCATTTGTTTCCTAACTCTGCCCAGACATCTGCAAATATTCACTTTATTGAAATCTCTTCCTGTGAAACGCCTGAGGTAAATTCTGTAAATAAAATATATTATTAAAGATTTGAGAATCTTTCCACTTTACATTCTTGTCTATCTGAAGTAATTGGTGCTGAAGTTTAACTCTTTCTACTTACAATTCAACTTTTTGTGACTTCTAGACTT
Source organism: Theropithecus gelada (assembly GCF_003255815.1). Lineage (NCBI taxonomy): Eukaryota > Metazoa > Chordata > Mammalia > Primates > Cercopithecidae > Theropithecus > Theropithecus gelada. The sequence continues at coordinate 55,918,586 of NC_037681.1, forward strand.
AAACTGTTTTATGGTTCTACATTAGCCTCGTTTTTTGTCAATTCATTTGAGCATACTTCCCTCTCCTCACAGTTGAGTGTACCCCAGAATAAATCTGCATTTTTGCTCCTCATATTCACTACTTCAAATAGCTCATGAATATTCATTGATATAATTATTCTTTTGAAATCATGATTCTCAAATATTTATCTTTAGATCTGTCCTCTTACCTGAGTGACAGTCTTAAAACATAATTATGATAGATGCTTAAAAAATGCCTGGTGAAATCCCAAGTTTTTACCATAGTTGTAAATATCCTAACATTTCCCTTGCCAATGCCCAGTATTTCTTATTGAAAAATATGTGGATTATTTGTTTGATTATAGGCCTTTATTCTCCATTTCCACTTGTAATTACTTTCTGAAATACATGTATTACATAATTTCAACACATCAGCTTTTCTGTCACAGCTTTGATTGCTGTAAATATTTACAAAAGAACTATTTTCAACCTCTGTAGTATTACTAGTAGCTTCCTGATCAAAAACTGAGCTTCAAAAGACAAATTCACACAATCTCTCATGTCTGGGCAGTAACAAGATGCTTCTTTTGCAAATCATTAAAATTATTTCTTCCACATGAATCCCCTAACCCCATAATGAAATAAGAAGCAAGATTGTTTATTCACATTATATCCAATAATTTGTATGTTACATGAGTGTGCAGGTATTATGCTGTTCACCAGGAAGTTTGTTATGTTATACCTTATGTCCAAACAAAATGGTACAGGCAGAAATTAAAATTACCACATTAACAAAATAATCTCCAAGGAATAATGTAACACCAGATATTTATTGAATACCTATACAGGCCTTGAAATCTCACTTTTAGATTCTAACAATATGAAATCATAGTGGCTTGCTCTAATTCACACACATACACACACACACACTCTCTTATAATTTTATGGTTGAACAATGTGACCTTACATGCCATAAATCTATCTAAATAGTGACAGAAAAAAACATGAAATTCTCTGGCTGTCTAAGATAGAAGTAATTATTACTTTAATTTAAATGTGCTGCCTAAATAAATGCTTCACACAGAGTTTTAAAAATTCATTATTTTCCCACCAATTTCTATTTATTATGTGATACACCTGAGTTTCTAAATAACAAATATGTACCTGATAAGATCTCTTTTAACGTAATTTAAATTGATCATCACTAGTTATCTTCTATTTTTCTACTGATAAGCACAAGAAAACAAATTTTCTTGATAACTATAACACCATTGTAAACGTCCTAGCCTATATTCTGTTTCAGTGGATATGTCAGGAAATACACAAAAAGCAAATCACAAAATGTTAATTGAAAGATTGATACAGGGGAACAGCCATTGCCTTCATGTGTGAGGGAGCTTCTTGACACAGGTCAGGTGAGGAATGAGTCTTTATAACTATAAGGTGCTTTACTGTTTCTAGTCTATATGTCGGGAATATATACATATAATGTAAGTACATTGGCCATGATGTATATCTATACATTTAATCTACTATACAAAATACTGAGTGTTTAAGTTAGGAGTTGAAATCCAGCTGGCACTTGCTTGCCAAACTGTGTACCGTGATACAAGTTCGCATCTGTCTAGAGTAGGATACTTTTTCTAATCTTCCAATCCATACTAAAACTGACAAAACAAAAAGAGAAAAATACAAATTTCCAATGTAAAGAAAGGAAAAAGAACATAACTACAGATCCTATAGTCATTGCAAAGATATTAGGAAGATATCACATGAAACTTTATGTCTATATTCTAAAATTAAGATGAAATAGACAAATCATAAGAAAATAAAACTTACTAAAATTGATGTAAAAATATAGAAACTTAAAAATTATATATTTTTTGTTTTGTTTTTGTTTTTAATAATGTATTTTTTAATGAGTGGGAAAACTTGTTTTTATTTTTAACTTTTAGGTTCAGAGATACATGTGCAGGTGTATTATACCGGTAAATTGCATGTCACAGGGGGTTGATGTACAGATTATTTCATCACTTCAGTGATAAGTGTGGTATCCAATAGGTATTTTATTTAGAAATTCAATTTTTTAATGCAGTGGGATGTACCTATTGTCTCAGCAACTGGAAGGCTGTGGCAGGATTGCATGCCCAGAAGTACAAGGTCAGTCTGGGTAACCTAGTGAGACCTCATCTCTAAAAAAAAATAAAAATAAAATATTTTTAAATAAATTTTTAATTTACTTGTGTTTTTACTATCATAATTTCACAGTTGGTTTTACCAGTAAAGTTTTCAAATACTTTTCATGCAAATAAGTGTTAAACTCCTTGCTAAATTATTAGCAAATCTGATGTCGTGATACATAAAATGTATATATCCAACTTGTTTACCTTTCAGTTTGGAATATGAGTTTAACATTTTTTAAAAGTTAATATAATTTAGTAAATCAAAAGGTAAAAAGGAAGAAATCATAAAATCTTTTTAATAGATGTACAAAAAGTATCTGAATAAAATTAAGAGCTATTCATAAGAATTTCCTTATTCTGGTAAAAAATAATTACAAAAAACTACAGCAAAAATCACATTTATAGAAAATTATTGAAAATTTCCTCTGAGATTGAGAAAAAAACAAAGATCTCTAGTACTTCCAGCTGGATTCAACACTGTCGTAGGTAACTTTGTCAAGGAAATTTCTTTTAAAAAAGAAAAGGGGATACAGTTTTAATGGAAAAAATTATTTGCAGTGTTTTTATATAGGTTAAAAGTAGTTAAAAATTTTTAAATTTCATATAAACTATTAGATTTGGTGTAACAAAGATTGTTTCTACAAAGTAAAAATAAATAATTAGAAAATTAATTTAAAATTGAGTCCATTTCACCAGTAATATCAGACACATTGGAATGATACTAATGAAATAACTACAAGGTATCTATACGATAAGTACAAAGAATTTTGAAAAACAATTAATGAAGACTTAAATTGAAGAATAATGTACAGAGATTAGAGCATTTAATACTGCAAAAATTGCTATTATTCGTTATTAGTCAATGGGCATAAATAAATTGACAAGATGATTCCAAACATTACATGGACATGCAAATGATCAAGAAGAATCAAAGCAACCTTGAGAGGAAAGAATACTGTTAGAAGACTTACAATAGCAGATACCACATCTTCTTAAAAGTTACAATAACTTTTAAAACTGTGCTATCAGGACAAGGCTGGGCAGATAGGTCACAAGACAGAAAACAAATTCTATAAATCAACCCACATGTATATGGTCACCAAATTTATGACAACAGTGCTATTAAACAAAGTAGAAAAACAATAATATTTTTCAATAAGCAGTACTGGAACAATGGTTTTCTATGTGGAAAAATAACTTGAGGTGGGGCACGTTGGCTCATGCCTGTAATCCCAGCACTTTGGGAGACCAAGGTGAGAGGATCAGCTGAGATCAGGAGTTTGTGACCAGTCTGGCTGACATGGTAAAACTCCATCTCTAATAAAACACAAACTTAGCCAAGTGTAGTGGCTCATGCCTGTAATCCCAGCTAGTTGGGAGGCTGAGGCAGGAAAATCGCCTGAACCTGGGATGCAGAGGTTGTGGTGAGCCGCGATCACACCATTGCACTCCAGCCTGGGCAACAAGAGGGAAACTCCGTCTCAAAAAAAAAAAAAGGAAAAATGAAAATAAAAATAACTTGGACCCCTCCTACAGAACACAGACAAAAATCAGTTTCATATTAAATGTAGATATAAATTTAAAAGGTTAAAAAAATGGAAAGAAAGCTATCTTCACATCCTTGCAGTAGGCAAAATGTTCTTTTAAAAGATGCAGAGGCCGGGCACAGTGGCTCACACTTGTAATCCCAGCATTTTGGGAGGCCGAGGCTGGCAAATCACGAGGTCAGGAGTTTGAGACCAGCCTGATCAATATGGCGAAACCTTGTCTCTACTAAAAATACAAAAAGTAGCCTGGTATGGTGGTGTACACTTGTAATCCCAGCTACTTGGGAGGCTGAGGCAGGAGAATCGCTTGAACCCTGGAGGCAGGGGTTGCAGTGAGCTGAGATCACACCACTGCACTCCAGCCTGGGCGACAGAGTAAGACACTGTTTCAAAAGAAAAAAAAATGCAGAAAGTGCCAACCATCAACAAAACAAAAAAGATTGACTTCATCAAAATTAATTGTAGTTCATCAAAACACTAAAAGAGAAACAAATGCAACCTACACATACATTTGGAAGGGGTATTTACAATATGAATATCCAACAAAAGATTACAATGATCCAGAATTTCTATTTGTCCATCCTTGCAGACTATATTAAAACCACCCACAAATTAAAAACAAACAAATAAACAAACAAAAAAAACTTCACTTTATCCCTAATCAGAGCCATATAGTTTTGTTTCTGTGAGAAGAATGAAGAAGAGGATGTGAGCTACACCCTTGTTTCCCTGTCCCTTGAAGGCGTAATTTAAAATAAAAACTTTAAGAGAAAGTAAGTTTAAGCGTAAATATGAGCTTATGATCATTTTCAAATTTTTCTCATCTGACAACATTTAATTTATTCAGACAGTTTTCTTCTCTAATAAGAACTCTCACAAAGATAGAACACAATAACTTGCAGAAAGATTTTTGAAAAGCGAATGGAGGGAGAGGACAAGGGAAAACAGTAGAGGAGGAGAAGGAGGAGAAGGAAGCTGAGGAAGAGCAGGAGAAAGGAGATGACAAAGTCAGACTTACAGAACCAAGATGATTTGTATTTTCAATTTCCTATAAAATTCCCAAATGTTACTTTCAGGGGCAAGGGAATGATTGTGCTTATGCAAGTAAACTTTCTTGGCAAACTCGGCCCAGCCTTTAAAATCTTGAAATACTTCACACAAAATGCCTTCATTACTTTTTTGCATTTTCCAGCAACTCGCGACATAAGTTTCTTGTTTGATATTCTTACTAATTTATGAAGGTGAGTCATCAAACATCATTGTCTGATACATCTCCAGGGAAGTCTAATTATTTTTCAAGTACACGGTGACACTTCAACCTCTTAGTCATTGTATTCCCTTTATCTTACCTTAAATTCAGTTCATCAAGCAACTCTGTTCAATTCCTACCTGCTTTGGCATTTACAGTCCTGATTTTGCACATATTTAACTGTTCTATACTTCTCATTGTTCTTTTTTTTTTTAACCAACAAGACCTCATCAAATTTGTCCAATAATTTTATTAGATTTACAAGGCTCTACTATATGCTAAACATGTTTTATTTGTAAGACTTAAAAGAATATATGCATCATTATCCTTACCCACTGTTTATTCATTTACATATTCTCTATTGTGTTTTTCAAGGTTACTATATTTATTATTTAAACTTAGCATCCTCTGAAACACAGAAGCACATATGCCCTTTCAGTAAGCTTTATTGACTCTGTATACCGATTCTGTTTCTTCAACAGAGCTTAATCAAAACAAACAAATAAAATGATATAACATTTATTTACGTTTCTTGTGTAAAAATGACACACGTTCTGAATGTTCTAAGATAGAACTATTGGTCCAATTCTTCTTGTTTTATTCTACACTTCAACCCCGAGACGTTTTGCTTCTAGAAGTATTTCTGCACATACATTAATTGACCTCTTCTTAACTGTAATATCCTCAGAGACCTATACCAGTCTTCATTTTCTCTGCTTTTAAATTTCTCTTAGCATATTTATTCTTGCCTTACTAGTGGCTGCAAAGTGACTTTCACATTCTTTACTACTTTACCTCTGATTTCTGCTTGGTCCATGCAATTCTGAGGATTAGCCCATATGGGTCTCCTACTTTAATACATGGTCAAAATTAGATTTATTTGGTCGTAAATGTAATACATTAGCCTCCATCTGCCATTCTGTTGTTATGTTCAAATTATGAGACTCCTTTTGAAGCTATATTAGCATAACAATCAAATCACATAGTTTTAACTGAGATGGTATTATTTTGTGGTGGCTTAAGTGTGTGATGGTTGGAGTGGGGAGGCTGTATCTGCAGATCTTGGGGCAGGGGCTGAAGTCCCTGTTCCTAGTATCAAAAACTTCCTCCTTGATTCTGTTATTTAAAAAGTCAAGATGCTATGATTGCTAATGTCTTCCATGACAAATCCTTATACAAGCTCATTTTGCTAAAGGATTCTATCCGGGGTTTTCCATTCTACAGGAACAAGTTCTGCTTCATCAATGACTCATTTGAGCTAGAGGCAGAGCCCACATTTGTCCTTGGGAGCTGTGGGTACACAGATGGTCCCCAAGTGATGTTTGATTAAATGTTCATGAAATTTTTGTTTAACTGTTTACCTTCACAGTAAAACCTTCTCTGATTATCTTTTCTAAAATTCCAACTCTTTGACCCATCTTGGCAATTTTATAACACTTCCTACTCTTAGCAATTATGTAACACTTCCATAGTATTTAAGAACTTCTAAAATGGTATTTACATTATTTTGTTTATTGTTTCTTTCTCTTCACCATAAGGTGAGTTAGCACAGTGTCTGCTAATTAGTAAGTCTTCAATTGTCGTTTATTGAATAAATTACCTTGAGGTAAGCCCAGTTGGATAAAACCCTTTAGAAGTGAGTTAAAATTGTTTTAAATGACTACTGCAAACCTTTTCACAAGTAAGGTGCATTGTTAGGTGATTCTTAGGCCTTACCAATAATTTGAATAATTTTTCAGAAAGCACTGATACTTTAATTAGGTCTCAGAACCCTCTAGCCCATATAATACAATGTAGAAACCCCAAATGATCTCCAAGTAATTTAGTGTTGACAGTTATCCTAACCTGAGATGACCTAGAGTTGGTTGAGCCCTCTTAAACCCTAATGCAATGCTCTGTTCTTTACACCACGAACAGATCCTTCCAAGGAGCCAAACTAGTTATTACAAAAATAAATGAGCCTCTTGGAGAGATAAATATGTAGTAGAAAACCACTGCTTGTAAATGGCCCATCCTTCACCCATGAATTTTGAAACAGGAAAATAATTAAATATGTAGTCTCTCAACCTAGGCCCTCCTCAACCTAGAATTTTCACTCTCCTTAGGGTTAGGAAGAATAATTTTATGATAAGAGCTGATAAGCTAGCCATACAAGCAACATGAAAATTAGAAATCACCTGAAAATTACAAAGGGGTAGACTCTCAGCTCTTTGACAATAGGATCTTGTTCCCTTCCTCAGGAAGTGCATATAAAACTCCGAGCAAGCTGCCACAGATCAATTTCCTCATCCAATGATTGTATCACCCATGTTCTTGCTTTAAAAGCTTGTAATGTTCACTTTATAAATTAGCTTTTGAGTTTGGGGTCATTACTTCTACTTTACTGCTTTGTTTAATTCCTTTGGCAGTATTAGATATGATAATCAATAGCTTGAAAAAATGTTTAAACAAAGATGATTCTCAATAGGAAAATGTGGTTTCTAGTTAAAGCATACTAAACTCTCATGAGTCATCATTACATAAAGCCTTATTAGAAAACGCAGAGATAATAAAAATGTATTATTTTAGTCCTCATTTTAATCTTCAGTTCTACTAAGGGTATATCTGAATCAGTGGCCTTAAACACTTAACTATTGAGAACTTATATGGAATAAGTAGCCCACCAGTTTATCTACCCTATTCATTTGTGCTTTGAGTTGCAATAGAGCCCAAATTATAGAAAAACAAAAGAAGTAAGTTGCAGGAAACTTGTGGCAAGCAATATAAATAAATCACTTACGTCAAAATAGATAAACAAATATGGCTACATTACAAAATGAAAAAAGACTTAATTTACAAAAGCAGTTGCCAGTTTTGATTTGGCCCATGAGTCATAGTTTGCCAACCTCAAGCTTTAATGAATAAACTATCTTAGAAGCAGAAATTATGAAATATTGTTTAACGCAGCTACTTAAAGTATATATAGCTAACACATACTGTTCTAATTATGTTACAGTCATGTATCATGCATTAATTCTAAATATTTTATTAATATTAATGTATTATTGCTCAGAACTCCTGTACTTGTTCTATTCAACAGAGAAGGAATTGGATACATAGAGAAGTTAGGTAACCTGTCTATATCAGTTCAATGGGTTGCTATGATGAATTACCATAAACTGGGTGATTTAAGACAACATAAATTTATTATCTACATGTTTGGATGCTAGAAGTCTAGAATCAAGTAGTCAGCAGTGCTATGCTGTCTCTGGAAGCTCTAAGAGGTGATCCTTCCTTCCTCTTCATAGCTTTTCCTAGAATCCTTGGCATTTTTTTAAATTGCAGATGCATCACTTCAACTTCTGCCTCTGTCGTCACATGACATTATCTCAGTGGGTTCCTATCTTTTCCCCTCTTCTTATAAAGGCACCAGTCATATTAGAATAGAATCTATCCTAATCCAGTATAATCTCATCCTAACAGAATTATGTCTGCAATAACCCTATTTTTAAAGAGTTGACGGAAGGGGTTAGAACTTCAGCATTTCTTTTTGTGGACACAATTCAATCCACCACACTGCCTAATAAAATTTTGCATTATATGAATAGTACATAGTCATGGGTGCATAACATCAATGATGTTTTCAGTATAAGCACAATTGAAAGAATATTTAATATTTTCTTCATTTATAAAATATTATAGTTTTATAAACATAATATATTTTAATACATTTAAATATTTTTATTATAAAATAAAGGTCCTATGCTTATCTGAGCACATTTTGAAATTAAGTAAATGTTGTCCACAAATTATATTGGTATTAATTGGTAGAACCAATTTTTCAGCCAGGGAAACTCAGGAATGTCATTCTAGGAATGTCAAAAGCTATGCAATGCAGGGGACAGCTGTACCAACCAAGAACTGTCTTTCTCAAAGAGGCAAAAGATAAATGATAAACTAACCACAATTGATCATTCTGAAGCAAAACTAGTGGCTTATGACAATCACAGCTAAGTCAATGGAACACTGATACTTCTTGGAAATTCAGAAGAATTCTAACTACATACATGACTGTGTAGGAGGAACTTTGCATTTTACATGTTAATATAATACTATGTTACCATCTCATCAAGTTCTACTACTGAGCTAATATTGGTTTATGCACACCAGCTTTTAGTATCCAAAAGAAGTAGCCCTTGCTCTTCACCCCAAATAGACCTGAATGAAATTGTTCATTGTTTATGCATAATAACTCAAAAAAAAACCCTTGAGTTTCTGAATAAATACTGACCTATTAAGAAGGCCCCTATTGGCTCACTAGTGGATTTTGATCTGTAACTTGAAAACCACTGGTCTACTGTTTTAGACTGCTAAAGATTAATTTCCTGGTTTCTAAGAGCAGGGTCTAGTCCTTTAGCCAAAGACAGCCTTAGAGATTAGAGATGTCATAAAGAATTACTAGAGAGGCATAAAACCAAAACAAGTTTTATTCATCACCTCTTACCTTATGGTTACCAAAACTTAGTGGAAGGGGATGGAACAGAAGGTCCCTATTTTTTACAAAAAAAAAAAATTACAATTCTTTTTTCTTTTTAGACAGTGCACACAAGTTTATAGGGCAGATAAAGGGGGATAGTAGTCTTCTACTTCTTTTGTGTTCTTGAGCGACTCAAATTTATCCTTTCTGGTCAGGAGAGAAACTTCACTTCAGTCAAGAGGTTATATAGCTGGTAATAGCAGTGACACAGGCCACAGGACATGTCCAGTTTTCTCAAGCTGTCCTGAATAGAAAGTGAGTATATGTCTTTTTTAATGGGTCTAATTGGGAGTATTTAGGGCCCTCATCTAGAGTAGCCAGATACTCACAGTGGAGGTCAGAAAAGCACAATAAACTCACTAGTCTCCTCAGATGGCGTCACTGAAAATCAATCACAGTCATAATTCAAACAGCATTTGCATGTGAATTTACATCAGGGCACTAAAGCAAAGCTGCATATACTTGGTTGTAATTTTGGACAATAGATGTCAAATAATTTATGGGCACGGCATGCTTACTGAATGAAAGCCTTATTAGCAAAGGTAGCTTTTGCATGGAGGTCCCAGGGTTTGCGAGTAGAATGACTGCAAGGACCATCAATATAACTAAACAATGACAAAAGAGGGTAGCTTCTTATTCATTGTTTGAAAGATGCTTCAAAAACCAAATCAAATAGGGAATAATAGGGACATGGATGCAGCTGGAAACCATCATTCTTAGCAAACTATCACAAGAACAGAAAACCAAACACCGCATGTTCTCACTCATAGGTGGGAACTGAACAATGAGATCACTTGGACTCAGGAAGGGGAACATCACACACCGGGGCCTATCATGGGGAGGGGGGAGGGGGGAGGGATTGCATTGGGAGTTATACCTGATGTAAATGACGAGTTGATGGGTGCAGCAGACCAACATGGCACAAGTATACATATGTAACAAACCTGCACGTTATGCACATGTACCCTACAACTTAAAGTATAATAATAATAAATAAATTAAAAAAAAAATTGGAGTCAATCCTCTCAAATCCTGCCACTATTAACTAAATTTGTGTAATGCTCTAGTTTGTTGTCATTTCAACAACTTTCACAGCATCTTCAGCAGAAATAGNTAAAAAAAAAAAAAAAAAAACAAATCAAAACCAACTTCTCCTTCGAAAATACTATAATCAGTACTCCTCCTCCAAACACTAACCTTCTTTCTTTTATTTACTATTGCCTTCTTTCTACTTCTCTGAGATATCATTATTAAATTGGCAGTTCTGTTTTCCACTATTTTTTTTCTGGTTTCTGTCTCTCAATGAAGTACTCAAAGAATCACTTACTTTCTAAAGTGAAAGGGGTGTGTCTTTTGAAGAGATGCTTCCACATCAGCTTGTCTTAGTATGTCTGGCTACCCTGGTTCAGTGTCTCTAGCAATTTGGCTTCATCGAAAACTATGTGTTGAGGTATTTTATTTACATACAACATATGTGCTTGTGCACATGCACGCACACCTGAAATTAACAAGGGAAAAAGGAGCTTAGCTAACAATGAGTCAAGCCATATCTTACCGTTGTATCTTTTACCTTCTGCAAATTCTCCCGGATAGCCAATACGGGACCATTTAGGCCTAATTAAAATACTTGGAAAACAAAAGAAAGAAATTCCTGTCTCATAATAGGCCAACTTTATTAGTTATTAATTCTCTAGTACAAAGAGGACCGACAGAATGTTCAGTAGGCAGAGTAAGCATTGTTGAAAATGTGTCACCATCAATTACTATTGATTAAGAGTGATGATCAGTGTGTTAAGGACTTTGTGATCTGGAAAAATCTGTTTATCAATCTTAGTCATACGTTTTCCGCTTATTCTCACAGTTTATAGCACATTTTCTCAGTTTTTGCTTTTATTTTTATGTTATAAAACAGCAGAAGGCAAAAAGGTTTGCTCATCAATTTAGCATTAATAAGGGCTGTTATGTGCTTTAACATTATTCTCCAAACACACCGATATTCCTGTTTTCTTTGCTTTCTTCTCCTTAGTGGAAAGCTGTCTTCTTCACTAATTAAAATTCATTATCTTCTCCTGAAACGAAGAGGCTGAAAAATTACGAGCTGACTACCTCTATGACGCTTAATAAATCCCTGGAGAACAAACGATGTCCCTTTAGGGGGGTTCTTTCTTAAATTCAAATCTCTTTGGTGACATATTAGCTTCAATTATGTTGTTAGGTTTGCCATTTGTGGCAGCCAGCTATGAACATGAAGTGGTTGGATATTTATGATTTATAGCACTCACTCATCCTTAACAAGCACATGCTTTCAAATATATTTCACATTGACTCTTCACAGCTACCTGCAAAATTGTTTCATAATCAGTCTATCTTGGTGAGCAAAAACTCTTGATAGACTATGATGTTATTCTCCAACATCAATAATCCTAAAATTCAGGCATTTTCCCAGCTTGGCTCAGCCCATCTGACCTTGCCTCTTTTTCGGTTGATATAAATTCATTCGATGTGCTTATCTTTGTTGTTTCTTCTTTACTGCCTGTAACATTCCTGTGAGGTTTCTCCATCTGTTTGGTCTGTATCAGACAAATTTAAGTGGGAGTGTGCGCTTGAGAGTTTGGGAGAGAGAAACTCTGACACTCGGAAGCTACTGATCTCCTTTCTCATCACTTACCTGTCTCAATCCACACTCTTCTGTTTTTCTTGATTAGATTATCCACCATTCTTAACTTTGTCACAGTTATTAGTGTTGTAAACTAAGTAATAATTTCCATAACATATAAAATAAAAGAGAAAGATTAAGATAATGGCTTTGAAGCCCAAAGACATTGTTGCTCTGTTTCTTATTACTTATAAAATCTTTAGCAAGATACTCAGTGTTCTAGATCTCAGTTTCCTCATCTGCTAGGTAGAAAATAATATCTTATAGTACAAAGGATTGGTTTAAATTAGTATGAATGCAGCCTGGCCAACATGGTGAAACCCCATCTCTACTAAAAATACGAAAATTAACTGGACGCGGTGGCAGGCACTGTTATCCCAGCTACTCAGGAGACTGAGGCAGAAGAATTGCTTGAGCCTGAGAGGCAGAGGTTGCAGTGAGCCAAGATTGCACCACTGCATTCCAGCCTGTGTAACAGAGCAAGACTCTGTCTCAAAAAAAAAAAAATAATAATAGTTAATGTGAATGATGCATGCGATGCATGCCATGCATGTAGCTTAGTGGCTGGAATAGGTTATAAAATAATAACACTTTTTAAATAATGACTTGTTTTGAATGACTGTTAGATTTCTAATATTCAATGAGTTTTATGTCACCCAAACCTTCCATACACCTGAGAAGAAAGTAAATTATCTGTGGAAACAGAAAATGTATCAAACTCTTCTCAATGTCACAGGCTACACAGGAAAAGGATGCGACCTGGATCAATGATAAATGAGATGTTTTGACGCTTTCATATGGAAAGGAAAAGTCAATATTTGGTAGCTTTATTACCTTCTTTCTACTTCTCCAAGACATCATTACTAAATTGTATTTTTTTCTGGTTAATGTCTCTCAATAAAGTACTCCAAGAATCAATTTCTAAAGTGAAAGAGGCGTGTCTTTCGAAGAGATGCTTCCATATCAGCTTGTGTCAGTATGTCTGGCTACCCTGGTTCAGTGTCTACAGCAATTTGGCTTCATCAAAAACAGTGTGTTGAGATATTTTATTTCCATAAAACATAAGAGTAATTTAATAGGACTTCATGGCCTCTTATACTAGCTCTAAAATCAACCCAATTTGATCACTGCCACTGTCTATGCTTTCTTGCTGTTTTTTCTCAAAGTCTGTTCTATATGGTTGTAATTTGTATTTCCACAATTGCCTGTCTTTTTCATATTCGTCTAATGAAAGAATGAGTACCAACTCAACACCTGACATTAAGGAAAATTGTATACTATCTTTATGGGTATCTGGACGCTTAGATCAGTTCATAGATACACAAATACTTTTCAATGGGATGATAAGGGTCGACAGTTGAAGTGGGCCTGTTTTTGATGCTCTGATGGCCCCTTTACTTCACTCCAAACCTTGTGATTCTAACATTTTACTACATTTTTACCCTCTTTCTGCTTGGAAACTTTTCTTTGAATGTGAGTTGGGAAAATGAGGTATTGGATGTCACAGTAGTAGACCCTTCTTGAGCACGGACTGCCATTCGTGTTGTTTCGGTTTGGTTTTTAACAGGAAAGAGTCTGCATTAAACTGGTTCTGATGCCAGAGGACTTATTCTCATTCTCAGCCCTGCTCTAGTATTTCTCTGGCCCTCCTCCTTCACATGTTTTCAGGCTCTGCTTACCTCTTCAGAGCAAATGCTTTCATTTCCTGCTTCTCTTCTTCTGAGCTCCTAAAGAGAAAGAAAGAAAATATCTTCAGGTGTTAGTTAAGAAGCAAACTCTCAATAGTATCTAGCACATGTGGACCGATGTCAAACAGCCAGGAGCAAAGGATAAGGGAGAGAGAGAGAAAGAGAAGAGAGGAGAGAGAGAATAAATAATGAAGAAAGAGAAGATAGGGCCAAAGCTACACTAACTGAGTCCCTGTTTTATCATTCCATTTACATGGAAGAATGAGTAAAGAAATGGCTGGATGCACTCTTCTGATAGTATTCCATTAAAAATGGAAGCTTCTTTCTTTCAATGGAGGGTGAAGAATAAAGAAATCAGTGCTTTTCAGGGAGGTGTCCTCAGATCAGTCTTATGTGCTGCACATAACACATATCCACATTTGTAGACAACTTCAACTGATTGTGCCATAGGCAATTCAAACTAAATATGACCAAAGTTGAAATCACAACCATCAAAACCTGCCTTTCTATAAATAAGTGGTGGATATCTTGGCCTTTTCTTCTTCCTCATTCTGCTCTCTGTTCAAGTACAAAACAACATTCTATATTACCACATAAATACTAATAATTGAAAATGCATTACGTCTCAGGTATTATGTTGAGTACATAATCCATTGTGCTCCATTTTTTCTACAACTCTATAGAGTAAGTTGCATAATCTCCATTTTATGAATGAGAAAACAGAAAATTAGAAAGGTTCAGCACATTTCTGAAGTAATATGCTTCTCAAGTGTATAATCTTAATCAATGTGGACAACCACCATCCCACACCTGGTCTTTTCATCTTACACATTCTGCTATCCTTTGTTATCTTTTGCCTGGAGTCTATTGCAATAGACCAGAAAATTGACCCTTCAACTTCAGACTTGACTCCTTACCATTTATCCTCCACAATCACTGCCTCTGGAGCCCTAATTCTAAAATACAAATACGATCAAGTAAATTTTCTGCTATAAAAGTTTCACAGACTCCCCGTCAGGACACAACTGCTGCCTATCTGTAGAATTTGATCTTTTTCCCTTCTCCCACATACATCCTAGGCTCTGCTGATGCTGAATTAATTGTCATTCTCAGGAAATGCCAGGCTCATTCCTGGCTCCTTGCCTTTGTACATGTCATTTCTTTCCTCTGACTAAAATGCAATTATCTCACTTATCCAGCCCCAGTCTTTGAAAGGCAAACTCCAGCTTCATTATGAGTTTAAATTTTACCCCCTCGATGAACCTATCCTTAAGCATATTTCAGCACACACCTGTCAGATTGCAGGCATTACATTACAGAACTGCTATGTAGCAGGTATACCCAATTGTGAAAGTCTTGGATAACACAGAAAATCTTTACGTGTGTGTTCCTTGTGACCAGCACAATGACTGGCACATAACAGGTGCTCAATATGCCATTTATTCAATTGAATAAGGACATCCCATACCTCCAGAACTGTATGTAAGATCTCCCTCTTGGAAATGAAACACAATATGGAATTCTCCCTATCAGTATTCTGCAGATGACAGTGCGAGCTGATGCTAGGTTGAAATTAACAATAAGGAAAATGTACGTTGAGTCTTTCATTTGCAACAGGAACCCTTCAGAAAAAGCCACCTTCCAGGGCAAATGCTTTTCTTTCCCATAAAAAAAACAAGCAAATTGTAAAGAAGTACAAATATATGCAATTTTTGAATTTTACTTATCTTATGAAAAGGATAAAAGCTCTGATGAGTCACCTAATTAGAGTTTGAGAAGTTGTAAATAGATTTTTAGGGAGCCATGAAAAATACAGCCATTAGGAAACAAAATGTTCTGAAGGAATGAAGGGTATGCTGAATGATGCAAGGCATAGAGCAAGAACAGAAAGAAAGGAAGTAGGGAAGGCATTAAATTTATGGAGCCATAAGAGTTGTTTATACCCTGCCTCCTTAACCTTCACAAGGTGCTGGTAAATTAATAAGGCACTAAGTTTCAGAGTGGTTTTTTAAAAAATTATTATTATATTTTACATTCTGGGATACATGTGCAGAATGTGCAGGTTTGTTACATAAGTATACACATGACATGGTGGTTTGCGGCACCCATCAATCAGTCATCTACATTAGGTATTTCTCCTAATACTATCCCTCCCCTAGCCCCCCAACCCCCAACAGGCTCTGATGTGTGATATTTCCCTCCCTGTGTCCATGTTTTCTCATTGTTCAACTCCCACTTATGAGTGAGAACATGTGGTGTTTGGTTTTCTGTTCCTATGTTGGTTTACTGAGAATAATGGTTTTCATCTTCATCCATGTCCCTGCAAAGGACATGAACTCATCCTTTTTTATGGCTACGTAGTATTCATGGTATTTATGTGCCACTTTTTTTTTTTTTTAATCCAGTCTATCATTGATGGGCATTTGGGTTGGTTCTGAGTCTTTGTTATTGTGAATAGTGCTGCAATAAACATATGTGTGCATGTCTTTATAGTGGAATAATTTATAATCCTTTGGGTATATATGCAGTAATGGGATTGATGGGTCATATGGTATTTCTGGTTCTAGATCCTTGAGGAATCACCACACTGTCTTCCACAATGGTTCAACTAATTTACACTCCCACCAACAGTGTAAAAGTGTTCCTATTTCTCCACATCCTCTCCAGTATCTGTTGTTTCCTGGCTTTTTAATGATCACCATTCTAACTGGCATGAGATGGTATCTCATTTTGGTTTTGATTTGCATTTCTTTAATGACCTGTGATGATGAGCTTTTTTTCATGTTTTTGGGCCAGATGTCTTCTTTTGAGAAGTGTCTGTTCATATCCTTTGCCCAGTTTTTGATGGGATTGTTTTTTTCTTGTAAATTTGTTTAAGTTCTTTGTAGATTCTGGCTATCAGCCCTTTGTCAGATGGATAGATTGCAAAACTTTTCTCCCATTCAGTAGGTTGTCTCTTCACTCTGATGATAGTTTCTTTTGCTGTGTGGAAGCTCTTTAGTTTAATTAGATCCCATTTGTCAATTTTGGTTTTTGTTGCCATTGCTTTTGGTGTTTGAGTCATGAAGTCTTTGTTCATACCTATGTCCTGAATGGTACTGCCTAGGTTTTCTTCTAGGGTTTTTATGGTTTCAAGTCATAAGTTTAAGGCTTTAATCCATCTTGAGTTAATTTTTATATCAAGTGTAAGGAAGGGGTCCAGTTTCAGTTTTCTGCATATGGCTAGCAGTTTTCCCAACATCATTTATTAAATACGGAATCTTTCCCTATTGCTTGCTTTTGTCAGGTTTGTCCAAGATCAGATGGTTATAGATGTGTGGTGTTATTTATGAGGCCTCTGTTCTGTTCCTTTGGTCTGTATATCTGTTTTGGTACCAGTACCATGCTCTTTTGTTTACTGTAGCCTTGTAGTATAGTTTAAAGTCAAGTAGTGTGATGCCTCCAGCTTTGTTCTTTTTGCTGAGGATTGTCTTGGTTATTTGGGCTCTTTTTGGTTCCATATGAAATTTAAAGTAGTTTTTTCTAGTTCTGTGAAGAAAGTCAATGGTAGCTTGATGGGGACTGCATTGATCCATAAATTACTTTGGACAGTATGGTCATTTTCATGATATTGATAGTTCCTATCCATGAGCATGGAATGTTTTTCCATTTGTTTGTGTCTTCTCTTATCTCCTTGAGCAGTGGTTTGTAGTTCTCCTTGAAGAGGTCCTTCACATCCCTTGTAAGTTGGATTCTTAGGTATTTTATTCTCTTTGAAGCAATTGTAAATAGGATTTCACTCATGATTTGGCTGTCTGTCTGTTATTGGAATATAGGAATGCTTGTGATTTTTGCACATTGATTTTGTATTCTGAGACTTCCCTAAAGTTGCTCATCAGCTTAAGGAGATTTTCAGCTGATAAACAATCATGTCATCTGCAAACAGAGACAATGTGGCTTCCTCTCTTCCTATTTGAATACCCTTTATTTCTTTCTCTTGCCTGATTGCCCTGGCCAGAACTTCAGATACTATGTTGAATAGGAGTGGTGAGAGAGGTCATTCTTGTCTTGTGGCGATTTTCAAAGGGAATGCTTCTAGCTTTTGTCCATTCAGTGCTATATTGGCTGTGGGTTTGTCATAAATAGCTCTTATTATTTTGAGATGCGTTCCATCAATACCTAGTTTATTGAGAGTTTTTAGCATGAAGGGGTGTTGAATTTTATCGAAGGCCTTTTCTGCCTCTGTTAAGATAATCATGTGGTTTTTGTCATTGGTTCTGTTTATGTGTTGGATTATGTTAATGATTTGTGTATGTTGAACCAGCCTTGAATCCCAGCAATAAAGCCAACTTGATCATGGTGGATAAGCTTTTTGATGTGCTCCTGGGTTCAGTTTGCCAGTATTTTACTGAGGATTTTCGCATAGATGTTCATCAGGAATATTGGTGTGAAATATTCTTTTTTTGTTGTGTCTCTGCCAGATTTTGGTATCAGGATGATGCTGGCCTCATAAAATGAGTTAGGGAGGACTCTGTTGTTCGGAATAGTTTCAGAAAGAATGGTGCCAGCTCCTCTTTGTACCTTTGGTAGAATCTGACTATGAAGCTGTCTGGTTGGTAGGCTATTAATTACTGCCTCAATTTCAGAACTTGTTATTGGTCTCTTCAGGGATTCTACTTCTTCCTGGTTTAATCTCGGGAGGATGTATGTGTCCAGGAAATTATCCATTTCTTCTAGATTTTCTAGTTTATTTGTATAGAGGTGTTTATAGTATTCTCTGATTATAGTATGTATTTCTGTGGGATCATTGGTGATATCCTCTTTATCATTTTATTGTGTCTATTTGATTCTCTCTTCTTTACTAGTCTGGCTAATGGTCTATCAATGTTGTTAACCTTTCAAAAAACCAGCTCCTGGATTCACTGATTTTTTGAAGGGTTTTTCGTGTCTCTATCTCCTTCAGTTCTGCTCTGATCTTAGTTATTTCTTGTCTTCTACTAGCTTTTTGGTAATATCTACCTAAAGTTACACATCTGGTAAAGTGTTTTCCAGCTTTACTTAAAATTCTATACTCCTTCTGGTTTACTACCTGGGTTTAAACTGGAAGGAGCTTAGAATGGGTTTGTACTGATTTGAGACAAACCCATTCTATGGATTTCAAACCAGTACAAAGAGGACAATACAAACTATGAGTCATCTATGCAAAATGTCAAGCTCTGGCTTCCCTAAATGCACACACATCCTAATCAATTAAAAGATGACTCTCATTGGCACACACATTTATGCCTCCAGCATTTATGTCAAATCAATAAAATCCAGGCTGACTCAAAATATATAATAAAATGAAATTTAGAAAGTTGGGTTTCTAATTTATATTAGACTAAGCTAGTATTTTAAGTTCCTTCCAACTCTCATTCTAACATTATTCTAGGTTCACCTTTATTTCTCCATTTAGAAATGTTTTTAATTCAAGATCTTTGGGGATAAACACCCTTCAGGTATTTTAATGGTTGTGATAATCCAAAAGTCAGCTGATAGAAACTGTTAGATTTGTTAGACAAATGTGAAAATACATTTGTGTCAATTATGAAAAATTTTATATAATAATTTATTAAAAAATACACCATCAAATGTTTTATGAGGTAGTTCTGTCTCTGAGTGGCTTGTGGAATTTTTCTGGTGGGTGAAGAGAGGTCACTTGCATTTGATTATCAGTTGTATTAATGACAAAAGACCCAGCTGATTTTTTTAAATGAAGTTTCTTTAATCAACAGTTCTATGTAATTAAATTATTCATGAAACTGTCTTTTACCAACTCAAGGACTTCCCGGCATCCTCTCAAGGTTAGGGTCTTTAAATACCATTCCACAGGGTGCTGCTTTTTTGGCTCTGGGAATCTCTATACACTCATCTACTTTTACATTTCTCAATCCCTATCATTTTCCCTGTTTTTCTCAGTCACAAAACTGGAATCTACTTCAGAGATGTCCTGTCTGAATTGAGATTTAAAGTGTTTCTAAGTAAAATTCACAAATGCTGATTTAGGTCTCTTATACCTCTTCTCAATTCCCTCTTCACATACTTGAATTTTAATTACAATTTAATATATGATCCCAATGTATTGCTTTTATATATAAATACATATCTCTATAAAGCATCCTGTGTCAGGTTGTTAATTGCTACCAATAGTGTAACAAATAGACACTTAAAGAAGTAAATAAAGTTAAATTTTCAAAGCTTTCAGAGTATTATGAGATAAGTACTCTCCATACTCTCAATACCTACTGGTGGGAGTCTAAATTGATATAAGATTTTTTTTGAAAATATATATTAAGGCTTTGAAATGTTGGTACCCTTTTGGCTGTGTGATTGCATTTATGATAAACTATATTACAAAATTATTTTTAATTCTAAAATACATTTTGCACATAGATGCTTCTGGCAGCATAATTTATAAAATTGATCTAAATAATTACAAGTAGGCAGATAATAAAAAAGATTATCCTAAAATCATAGGACAAAATATGATCCCATTAACAAAATAGGATGAATTATGACATCTTTGACAAAATTTTGCATTGCAAATATTGAGTTCAGTGGTCGACTACAAAATTAAATATTTATTAATGCATGAACTTTGCAAAATATACAAACGTGAAGAATTAGATGAAAAGGCATAAATATCAATAGCTATGTCTCTGGGTAGTGATATTTACATTCTTATTTTACTTTTTGTAAATTCACATATTTTAAAAATATTCAGCAATAAAAAAGTAAAACTTTATGATTATAAGAAAAAGTTTAATTTTGAACATTTTTATTTTTTGTGAGCACATAGTAGATGTATATATTTATGAAGTACATAAGATATTTTGATATATGCATGCAATGCATAATAATCACATCAGGGTAAAGGGAGTATCCATCATCTCAAACATTCATCCATTGTGTTACAAACAATTCAATTATATTCTTTATGTTATTTTTTAAAGCATAATTAAATTATTATTGACTAGAGTCACCATGCTGTGCTAGTGATGCAGGATTTTTTAGTCCTTAGTTCAACTAAAATCTGGGTTCTTGTCTAACGACCAGGAAAAATTAGGCACACGGACACATTGAAAGTTGAGAAGTGGAATTTATTAAAAGAAGTCTCTCGGCTGGGTGTGGTGGCTCACACCTGTAATCCAGCACTTTGGGAGGCTAAGGCGGGCAAATCACAACGTCAGGAGTTTGAGACCAGCCTGGCCAACATGGTGAAAACCCGTGTCTACTGAAAACACTAAAAATCAGCTGGGCGTAGTGGCAGGTGTCTGCAATCGCACCAACTTGGGAGGCTGAGGCAGAATTGCTTCAACCCAGCAGGCGGAGCTTGCAGTGAGCCAGATTGTGCCACTGCACTCCAGCTGGGGGGCTGAGTGAGACTCCATCTCAAAATAAAAAACAAATAAATAAATAAATAAATAAATAAATAAATAAAGCTCTCAGTCAAAAACAGGGGTCCTGCCAACAGGCTCCCACCTCACAAAGTAAATACCAGGCCACCACACAAGAGCTGAAGAGGCCAGGCTCCTTCCCACTCCATAAGGCATAAGACATGAATTCCTGGTGTCTCCACCACACTCTCCCAGTGCGTAGGCGGGCCCCCAGTTTGTTGCCGGACATGCCCAGGTAAGGCCCTGGCAGGTTCCCCCATCCACATAAAATATTGATGTAAACACTTGTGGGGTGGGTTGGAGATTCTCCAGGGACCTTCCCTCATCTGTCTCCTGCATCTATCATTCCCCCCTCTAAAGAAGCACACACATCTAACTGCCCTTAGAAATAAGCTTAGGGACAAAGACTAATCTTAACTGCTTCCTGCTGACAGGGGGCACTGTTTTTTGAAAATGGCAGTCACAGCTCCCTCAGAGGTCTCTCTACAAGTCCCTGGCAGAAGGGTCCATTGTCTGAGGCTCTGGTTGCATGACTGGAGTTTGAGGGCCTGAAGTCTAGAAGAGATAAACCAGGTTAGTAGAAAGCATGTATCAAAATGAAATAAGGGAGCAGTAAGGACAGCTCAAAAATCTCAAGATCTTTTACCTGTTTGCACAGGGAGGGGGAAGCCAAAAGACCAACTGGTTAAAAAAATCTTTTACCCTTTTGCTGGCATGTGAGGCTTCCAGGTTCCTTTCCCCTGAGCCCAATTCTAAGATGAGTTTAAGGTTTGGGAAATTAACTTTTCCTAGTTTGGAGGATGCATCTGAGGGAAGTGTCCCGTAGTAAGGAAACACCGTTACCTATCTGTAAAGAGACGACAGAAGAGGAAGAAGGAAAACAAACAAAGAATCAAAAAAGGTGTTTTTTTCAAAGGAGTCCCAGGGGTTCAGGATGGATTCAAAAGGGGTACAGACTGAAGATGAATGGCTACTCATCTAGAAGACGGGAGTGAGGCATCCCAGGATCCCTTCTCTTCCTAGTGAATACCTGGGATATGTGAAGGACAGAAAATGAGTAGTCTCTTTCTTTCTTCTGTCCTAATATCCCCAAGCCCCGGCAACCATGACAGGGACCACCTATGGGTGTCAAGGTGGCTTTTGCCCATGTTAACAGGGGGACCTAGGGAGTAGGAATATTTGCTCTTACTCATATATGGCCTATCTTCCCTGATGTCAGTAGCCTTTGAGTTCCCTAGACCTCATTTATGCCATGGATACTAGCATGACCTTTATCCACAAAATAGGAAGCTTGGCTTAATTGGCAAGATTCAGTCAGGCTCACTGGTGCTGTGCCTTTTAACTTTTGTTATCATCTGCCTCTGGATCCCTCAGGTCTAGTTTTCTTTTCTAGGTTGACATGAAGCTTGGAATGGAGTTTGGGGTAAAAATATGGGGGGTTGCATAGACTACATAAGCTGAACACTAAGGTGAAGTTGTGTAATTAAGTCCTCCAACAAGGGAGAGAAAAGGATGTCTTGTGACATGCCCGGATAACTGTTGGCTATAGTTATGCTTGCTAAGATTTGGGTGCATGGGACTTGGCTTTGGCTCCCTTGGTCTTACTTTCCTAAAAAGGAAACCTTCAAGTAATGGGCACCCTATTTATTCCCATCACCTGGCAGGATTTGCAGGATATTTGCTCAGAAATAGAATATTGATCCAGATTTTCACATTACCCATCCCTTTTGTTCTTTCTGAGCTGCTGTCTGAAAGCAGATGTCTGTTTGGTCCACTGGAACAAGCAGCGTTAGTCTAAAACATATGCAAAAACTTAAAAACAACTAGAGTCTAGAATTTAGTGACAAATGTATAAGTTTTGAAACACAATTTCTCTCTCTCTAGTCCTCATTTTTGTTAAAAACAAATCATGATAGGACTGGGTCATTTGCAAAATAAACTTTAGTCTTATGCTTGGCCTGATTGTTTCCATAAAGTGCAGCAAGAATAATTATTTCTACACAGGCTTTTTAAATTGGCTTTAATGGAACTCTGTTCCACAAGGAATCTGAGACAGAACTTTCTAAAGCTGCACCCACCTATGGGTTTGTCTCCTCAAATACCTGTGACTTAGGTAAACTCCTCTCTCCTTGAGGTCTCAAGCGCATAGGCATAGGGTTTCTGGGACTGTTGAAAAGTGACATTCTTTACTCATTGCAGGTTAAGAACCATGTACGGGGTACTGTGTAGACAAGGTGTGATGTCAGTTTTCCCTCTGTAAGGGAAATCAAACAATTCCTTAAGAGGAAGCATACTCTCCCAGTCAAAGCCTGGGTAAAACAACCAGTTTCTCCAATTGAATCCTGTTGAGAGAGAGAGAAAAAAAAAGGATTCCTATTGCACAGATGTAAACAACTATATTGCCATAAGTTAAGAATACTCACAACTAGTTTCCAAATTCTGGAGAAGCCAGGCAGAGAGCGAGAAAGAAATATGCTCCAAATTTTGTTCACAAGCGTATACCCTACTCAATTATTAAAGGTCATACATAGCTCAAAACAAGTTTCCTTGACTCTGAAGAACAAAACAAGGATCAGGAATGTTCCAAGCAAAAGTATAAAAGATTACTTTGGTTTCCACAGGCCATTCAGTTAACTCTTCTTCTGCTTGATATTCATGAACATTTCAGCTCTTCCAGAGTCCTGTAAGTTTTTTCTTTATTCCAATGTCACAATCTCCAAATTACCAGAAACATGCATTTGAGAACACCTGTTCTATAGCAGATTATAAACCATGTTTCAAAGAGGATCAAAACAAGATAACAATTGTCTGTGGATAACAAAATGTCCAGAGTAGTTACAATTAAAAGCACGATTGACAAAGAAATTTGGTTATCTCCACGATTTACAATAACTTAAAATAACAACCTTAATTGTGATTGATAGCATATGTGCAGACATTAGAATTTTATAAATCTCCCATACAATTTTGAAACATACATTAATATTATTCCCTAAAATATAACTTAAAGAAGATTAAACATCATTTTGGCAATCCAATGTACCTAAACATGTCAACTAATTCTGATTACCTCTCTTCTGGATGATCCAGGGGCCCTCTGTAGTATCCAAAAGCCAGGTGCAAGGGAAGACAGAAGCTGAATTTTGATTTTGGAAGCCCATTAGATGTGAGAGGTTTAAAACACTTGATGTTACGAAATACAATTCCAGATTACCGTAAATTATTTATTTTGCCAAAATGATGATGCAGAAATTAAAAAAAAAAATCAAAAAGTTTTTATAACTCTTTTGAATTTGGTCAATGTTCACACATGGAACTTCTTTTGTAAGATTAACTTGCAACCACAATTTGTTTAAATTTTTAGCTTTATTTTATCTAATTATAAACAATCCTTATAACCCCAGGCAAAAATTTACATTTTTATGACATCTGCATTTTATCAATAATCTTTAAGCTGTTCTTATGTCTCAAAGATTAAAGTCACATGAGCCAAAAGTTACCACAGCTTTTATCTTACCTTTAAAAAATATTTGATCAAAGTGTTTGTCCTTCTTGAAGTCAATTAATTAGAGCTCTTTTTTATAGACACCACACACAACACATATATAACCACACAGACAAACAGAAGCAGATCTAGTAGTTACAAGATTTTTCATTCGCCAATCTCCCAGCTGGATTATTGGCCTCTGGGTGGAGCCCTTTAAGAGCAATGCTAGGAAAGCATGCTGTTTCCAGGGCCCAATAAACAGGTATAGCTGGAAGAGAAAAACAGATTTTGCAAGGAATCTGTCTGCCTCTAATTCCTGGGATTCCATGAGGAAAACAGAGGTCTCTCCCAAAATGGAATCCACGGTGCCTTTTCTGCTTTTCCCAAAGAGTCCCTGGCCATAAGAAATTACCTTACAGCCTCTCGTGTGCATTGTTGAGTGGCGATGCAAAATGGAGAACAATTGAGTTTACTGAGGGAAAAAAAAAAAACTTTTCCAGCAAAACAAGACCCAAGAAAATAAAAACATAAAGGCCTTTCAAATATGCCTATAACTTGGATATCCACTTTTAATTAAAGTGAGTACACTTTAAGAAAATTTGTTTAAATGTCTATTATCTGACTTTAGCCACACCAAGCAGTCAATATTTCTGGCTCTTGAACTTTACCAAAGATAACCTTCCAGGTGCTCAGAGAAGGGAAAATTCAAGGAAGTTCACTGAGGGAAGAATACTCAGCAAATGGCAAAGATCATTCAGATACCAAGCTGCAAAGGACTCATTCCCTAAGTCAAGATTGAACTCAGGCTGCCACTGTAAAATGGCGGAGACTACAACAAAGCACTGCCACTTGGTTAAAGGTCATACTTCCAAGAAAGTGAAACAAGATGGAGGCCTGCAGCAAAGTTTGCCACTGACCAGTTTGCTGGTTGGCCTTGAACAGTGGGCCTATGGAATCCTAGGCCTGCATCCCATCCTAGGGTACCCCTTGTTCTGGTAGAACCATACAGAAAGATATGCAAAGTCACCAGATTGGCTACAGCTTCAGACCAACCTCACAAATCCTTTTTCATAATTAAAACTTTACAGTTTTAATTTGGGGTCCTAGCCTGGTAAAATGTCTTCTAAAAAAAGAAAAAAAAAAAGCCTTTTATATAAAAGTTAACTGCTCACCTGATAGAGAAAAGAAAAAGTAGCTTAAAGTTCAAGGCTGTGTTAACTGCTGACTGGGTGGAGAGAAGAAAAAAAAAAAAAAAGCTTGAGGTACAGCTGGAAAGATGCCTGGAGGAAAAGCTTTTTATTCTTATGCAAATGAGTTCTTCCATCAGGGAGGAAAACTTTTTTTTTTTTTTAACATTTTTTTTTTAATTTATTTATTATTATTATACTTTAAGTTGTAGGGTACATGTGCATAACGTGCAGGTTTGTTACATATGTATACTTGTGCCATGGTGGTCTGCTGCACCCATCAACTCGTCATTTGCATCAGGTATAACTCCCAATGCAATCCCTCCCCCCTCTCCCCTCCCCCCTCCCCATGATAGGCCCCGGTGTGTGATGTTCCCCTTCCTGAGTCCAAGTGATCTCATTGTTCAGTTCCCACCTATGAGTGAGAACATGCGGTGTTTGGTTTTCTGTTCTTGTGATAGTTTGCTAAGAATGATGGTTTCCAGCTGCATCCATGTCCCTACAAAGGAATTTACAAGAAAAAAACAAACAACCCCATCAAAAAGTGGGCAAAGGGAGGAAAACTTTTAATTGTTGTTTCTTCCCTGGGGCTTGCACAGAGCTGGACTCCTCGAAGGGGAAGACACCATGGATATTGCAGGGAATGCCAGCCAGGCTGCTATGTGGAGCCCTTGGACCACGTGTCCCAGCTCCAGTCAGGAGGGAAGAGGGATGGGGCACCACTGCTTGCCTGTTCATCCCGCATGTGCCTGCGGCTGTTAGGGGAAAAAAAGATAGATGGCATTACAGTCCCAAAAATAAGGAAAATGCTATAGAAAAGTCTAGGTGGAACCACGGCTGACATTCCCAACCCCCAAGAGTGACAGTGGTGGTGGGGTGGGGGGGTTGCAGTTCCTTCTACCTTCAGAAGAATTCTGAGGACAAGAAAAAGCTCAGAAACAAAAGGGAAAGAGATTTTTTGGTCTGCATTTTACTCACCTTTCCTTATGTCCCCATATGGGCCACCAAAATGATGCAGGAGTTTTGCTCTTTAATTCAGCTAAAATCCAGGTTCTTGTCTAAAGACCAGGAAAAATTAGGTATGCAGACACATTGAAAGGTGAGGAGGGTGGAATTTATTAAAAGAAAGTGCTCAGTGAAAATAAAGGGTCCTGCCTCTCATCTCACAGATTAAATACTAGACCAACACACATGAGCTGAAGAGGTCAGGCTCCTCCCCCACAGTGTAAGGCACGAATTCCTGGTGGCTCCACCCCCTTTCCCCAGTCTGCAGGTGGGCCCCCAGTCCATTGAGGGCATGCCCAGAGAAGGCCCTGGGCAGGTTCCCTCATCAGCTCAAAAGCAACTGATACAAACACTGTGGGGCAGGTCAGAGATTCTCTGGGGACCCTCCCACATCTGCCTCTTGCATCTATCACTAGCAAATACTAGGTCTTACTCATTTTTTCTAGCTATTTTTTTTGTATCCATTAACCATATCATCTTACTCCCCAACACACACAGACTACCTGTGCCTGCCTCTGGTAACCACCCTTCTACTGTATCTCTGTGAATTCAATTGTTTTAAATTTAAGCTGCCACAAATAAGTGAGGATGTGCAAAATTTGTCTTTCTGTGCCTGGCTTATTTCACTTAATATAACTACCTTCAGTTTTATCCATTTTATGGACAATAACAGGATTTCATTCTTTTTAGGGCTGAATAGCACTCCATTGTATATATGTACCACATTTTCTTAATCCATTTGTTTGTTGATGGACACTTACGTTCTTCCAAATCTTGGCTATTGTGAATAGTGCTGCAATAACATGGGAGCTCAGATATCTCTTCAAAACACTGATTTTCTTTCTTTTGGGTACACATTTAGCTGTAGGATTGCTGGATTATACAATAGTTATTTTTTTTTGTTTGTTTTTTGAGGAAACTCCAAACTGTTCTCCTTAGTAGTTGTACTAATTTACATTCCCACCAACAGTATATAAAAGGATTCTCTTTTTTTCCGCATCCTTGCCAGCATTTGTTACAGCTATGTTTTGGATAAAAACCATTTTAACTGGGGTAAGATGATATTGTAGTTTTTATTTGCATCCGTCTGATGATCAACAATGCTAAGCACCTTTTCATATGCCTGTTTGCCATTTGTAAGTTTCTTTTGAGAAATGTCTATTCAAATCTTCGGCTCAGTTTTCAATTGGATGATTAGATTCTCTTTCCTATAGAGTTGTTTGAGCTCCTTTAATATTCTAGTTATTAATCCCTTGTCACATGAGTTGGTTGAAATTATTTTGTCTGACTCTGTGGGCTGTTTCCTGTTAAAATTGTTTTCTTTACTGTGCAGAAGTTTTTTGACTTGTGATTTCATTTGCCCACTTTTGTTTTGGTTGCCTGTACTTGTGGAGTATTACTCAAGAAATCTCTGTCCAATCCCATGGAGAGCTTCCCTAATGTATTCTTCTAGTACTTTCATAGTACAATGTCTTAGATTTCAGTATTTAATCCATTTTTATTTGACTTTTGCATATTTTCATTTTCATGCATATAAATATTAAATTTTCCCAGTACCATCTGTTGAAGAGACCATTTTTCTTCATAGTATGTTTTTGACACCTTTGTTTGCCTTCTCTATTCTGCTCTACTGGTCTATGTGTCTCTTTTTATGCCAATACCATGCATTTTGGTTACAATAGTCAGGTAATACGATTCCTCCAGGTTTGTTGTTTTTGCTCAGGATAGCTTTGGCTATTCTGGGTCTTTAGGGGTTCCATATAAATTTTATAATTTTTTTTCTGTTTCTGTGAAGAATGTCATTGGTATTTGGATAGAGATGGCATGGAATCTGCAGATTACTTTGGCTAGACTGGACATTTTAACAATAATGATTCTCCCAATCCATGAATATGGAATATTTTTCTATTTTTTGTGTCTTCTTCAATTTCTTGCATCAATGTTTTATACTTTTCATTGTACAGATCATTCACTTCCTTAATTAAGTTAATTCGTAGGTATCGAATGTTATTTGTAGATACTGTAAATAGGATTACTTTCTTGATTTCTTTTTCTGATTACTCACTGTTGGAATAGAGAAATGCTTGATTTTTGTACGTTGATTTTGTATCTTGCAACTATACTAAATTGGTTAAATTGGTTTATTAGTTCTAATTTTTTTTTTTTTTTTTTTTTTTTTTTTTTGCTGGAGTCTTTAGGTTTTTCAAACACAAGATTGTATTATCTGCAAACAAGGATAATTTGACTGCTTTCTTTCCAATTTGGATGCCCTTTATTTCTTTCTCTTGTCTGACTGCTCTCAAACTTCCAGTACTATGTTGAGTAACAGTGGTGTTGGGGGGCATCTTTATCATGTTCCAGATCCTAGAGAAAAGGTTTTCAGTTTCTCCTCATTCAGAATGAGACTAGCTGTGAAACTGTTGTCTATGCCTTTTACTATGTTGAGATATATTCCCTTTGTACCCAGTTTTGATCATGAAGGAATGTTACATTTTATCAAATGCT
The DNA here is from genome assembly GCF_003255815.1 of Theropithecus gelada. NCBI lineage: Eukaryota > Metazoa > Chordata > Mammalia > Primates > Cercopithecidae > Theropithecus > Theropithecus gelada. The sequence goes on from NC_037681.1 coordinate 55,948,024, forward strand.
TTTTGAGCATCAATTGAAATGATCATATGTGTCTTGTCGTTCATTTTCTTGATATGATTTATCACATTTATTGATTTGCCTATGTTCAACTCTCCTTGCATCCCAGGGATAAATTCTACTTGGTCATAATGAATGATCTTTTTAATGTGTTGTTGAATTTGGTTTGCTAGTATTTTGTTGAGAATTTTTGCATGAAAATATGTCAGCTATATCAGCCATTGATTTTCTTTTTGTATCATGTCTTTGTCTGGTTTTGATATTAGAGTGACATCAGCCTTAGAGAATGCATTTGAAAGTATTCCCTCGCCTCTATTTTTTGAAATAGTTTGAGTAGAATTTATACTAGTTCTTCTTTTAATGTTTGGTAAAATTCAGCAATGAAGCCATTGGGTCCCCTACTTTTCTTTGCTGTGAGACTTTTTTTATTACAGCTTTGATCATCTTACATTTATTGGCTTGTTCAGGTTTTGGATATTTTCATAGTTAAATCTTGGTATATTGAATGTGTCTAGAAATTGATCTATTTATTCTCAATATTTCAATTCATTGCTGTATAGCTGCTCCTAGTAGACACTAATGAACCTTTGAATTTTTGTGGTATCATTTGTAAAGTCTCTCTGATTTTATTTATCTTAGTCTTCTCTTTTATCTTCTTAGTTAAACTGGCTAAACTTTTTTCAATTCTGTTTTATGTTTTCAAAATACAATTTTTTTGTTCTATTGATCATCTGTGTTGTTTTCTTCATTTTTATTTATTTCTGTTTCTACATTTATTATTAGTTTTCCTCTACTAATTTTGGGCTTGATTTGATCTTGTTTTTCCAATTTTTATGATGCATTGTTAGGTTGTTTATTAGATGTTTTTCTCCTTTCTTGATATCAGAGCTTTTAGCTACAAACCTAACTTAGTACTACTTTTGCTATATACCATAAGCTTTTGTATATTTCCATTATTATTTGTCTCAAGAAATTTTTCAATTTTTAAATAATTACTTCATTAACCCTCTGATCATTCAGTAGCATATTGCTTGATTTCCATGTTTGTGTAGTTTCCAAATATCCCCTTGTTATTAATATCTAGTTTTATTCCGCTGTGGTAGGACAAGATTCCTGTTATTATTCCAATTTTTTGAATGTTTCTAGTCTTGTTTTGTGACCTAACATATGGTCTATCCTTGAGAATGATCCATGTGCTGAAAAGAAAAATTTATATACTGCATTTGTTGGATTAAATAGTCTGTAAATATCTATTAGGTCCATTTGGTCTATAGTGCAGATTAAGTCCAATGTCATTTTGTTGATTTTTTGTCTGTAAGATCTGTCCAATGCTGAAAGTGTATGTTAAGATCTGTCCGGTGCTGAAAGTGTGTGTTGAGGTCGGTTGAGATTTCCAGCTATTATTGTATTGGAGTCTATCTCTCTCTTTCTCTCTAATATTTGCTTTATATCAGAGTGCTTCAGTGTTGAGTGCATATATATTTAAAATAGTTAAATCTTCTGGATTAATTGACTCCTTTATCATAATGACCTTTTCTCTTCTTATGATTTTGTCTTGAAATTTATCTTTTTTGATATAAGTAAAGCTTTGCCTACTCTTCTTTGGTTTCCATTGGCATGGAATATCTTTTTCCATCACTTTATTTTTAAACTATTTATGTCTTTATAGATGAAGTGTGATTCTTGTAGGCAACAAATCATTAGGTCTTGTTCTGGATTCATTCAGCTACTCTATGTCTTTTTATTGGAGGATTTAGTACATTTACATTCTTTGTTTTTGTTGATTAGTAAGGAACTATTCCCACAATTTTGTTGTTTCTTGGTTGTTTTATTAGTCTTCTCTTCCTTGTTTCCTTCCCTCCTGTCTTCCTTTTATTGAAGATAATTGTCTCTGGTGGTATGCCTTCATTTCTTGCTTGTTATTTTTTTGTGCGTGTATCCATTGTATCTTTTCATGAGACTTGCAAATACTATCATATAACCCATTATTGTAAACTGGTGACAATTTTACACTGCTTGCATGAACAAAGTAGCAAAAAGAAAACTAATAAAAATTCTATACTTTAACTTCCTTCCCACACTTTTTAACTTTTTGTAGTTTCTATTCTGTCTGTACCTTGCAAAGTTGTTGTATTTGTTATATTTTTACAGGTTCATCTTTTCATTTTTCTACTTAACAGTAGTTTGCACCATTATAATTACAGTATCATAATATTCTGTTTTTCTATGTACTTACTATAACCAGCCAGTTTTGTACCTACAGACAAAGTTTCTTGTATTTTATTAACATCCTTTTCTTTCTGATCAAAGAACTCCCTTTAGCATTTATTGTAGGTTAGATCTGATGTTGATGAAATTTCTCAGCTTATGTTTCTCTGGGAAAGTCTTTATTTCTCTTTTTATGTTTGAAGGATATTTTTACAAAATGTACTATTCTAGGGTACTTTTTTTCTTCTACACTTTAAACATGTCATGCCACTCTCTCCTTCCCTTTAAGCTTTCCACTGACTGCTGTCAGATGTATTGGGGCTCTATTGTATATTATTTCTTTTTGCTATATTCCTGCTTTTAGGATTTTGAAGGAGTCTGATTGTTAAATGTCTTGAGGTAATCTTGTTTGGGTTAAATCTGCTTGGTGTTCTATAACCTTCTTGTACTTCAATGTTGATATCTTCTCTAGGTTTGGCAACTTCTCTGTTAGTACTCTTAGGAATAAAATTTCTACCACTTTTTCTCTACCTCCTCTTTAATGCCAATAACTTAGATTTGGCCCTTTGAGGCTATTTTCTAGATCTTGTAGGCATACTTTATGATTTTTTTTTGTTGTTGCTGTTGAAAGGATATATATATATATATATATTTAGAATTAGGCAGCTAGACTCAGTTTAGATGATCCCAATTTCATTGGTAACATCCAATTTCATTGGCAACATCCAAAGCATCGTAATCAGGAGCCAATCGAACATATGCCTTTTTCTCTCCATCAGGCTGAATCAGGGTGTTGACCTTGGCCACATCAATGTCATAGAGCTTCTTCACAGCCTGTTTAATCTGCTGCTTGTTGGCTTTAACATCCACAATGAACACAAGTGTGTTGTTCTCTTCTATCTTCTTCATGGCAGACTCAGTGGTCAGCAGAAACTTGATGATAGCATAGTGGTCAAGCTTGTTTCTCCTGGGGGCGCTCTTCCGAGGATATTTGAGCTGCCTCCGGAGTCGCAGTGTCTTGGGCCGCCCGAAGGTGGGTGATGTGCGGATCTTCTTTTTTTTTGTGGCTGTGGACACCTTTCAACACTGCCTTCTTGGCCTTTAAAGGCTTCGATTTGGCTTTGGCTTTAGGAGGGGCAGGAGCTTCCTTCTTTGCTTTCAGCGCCGTCTTGTGAAAAGGGCTACTTTATGATTTTTTATTCTTTTTTTGTTTATCTCCTCTGATTACATATTTTCAAATAGCCTGTCTTGAAGCTGACTAATCCTTTCTTCTGCTTGATCAATTCTGCTATTAAGAGACTCTGATACATTATTTAGTATGTCAGTTACATTTTTTTAACTCCAGAATTTCTGCTTGATTATTTTTAATGATTTCAATCTTTGTGTTAGATTTACCTGAAAGAATTCTGAAATTATTCTCTGTGTTTTCTTGAATTTCTTTGAATTTCCTCTAAACAGCTATTTTGAATTCTCTTTCTGAAAGGTTGCATACCTCTGTTTCTCCAGGATTGGTGTCTGGTACCTTACATTGTCTCTTTGGTGCAGTCATGTGTATCTGGATGAACTGATGCTTGTGGATATTTGTCTTTAGTTGTGCATTGAAGAATTAGGTATCATGTCCTTCACGGGAAGGCTTTCCAGGTATTCAAAAGAAGATGAGTATTGTGATCTAAGCCATATCTGCATTAGGGGTCACACCAAACCCAGTAACACTTTGGTTCTTGAAGATTTATAAAACTGCTGCCTTGGTGGTGTGAACCCTGAAAATCTGAAACTGGTCGCAGTTAATTTAGAAAGTTTATTTCACCAAGGTTGAGGATGCACGCCCACGACACAGCCTCAGGGGGTTCTGACAACATGTGCCCAAGGTGGTCAGGGCGTAGTTTAGTTTTATACACTTTAGGGAGACATGAGACATCAATCAACATATGTAAGATGAACATGGGTTTGGTCTGGAAAAGGGGGATGACTAGAAGCAAAGACAGGGCAACTCAAAGCAGGGAGGTGGCTGCCAGGTCATAGGTAAATAAGAGACAAATGGTTGCATTTCTTTGGGATTCTGATTAGCCTCTCCAAACGAGGCAATCAGATATGCATTTATCTCAGTGAGCAGAGGAATGACTTTGAACAAAATGGAAGGCAGGTTGGCCCTAAGTAGTTCACAGCTTGGCTTGACTTTTCCCTTTAGCTTAATGATTTGGGGGCCTCAAGATTTATTTTCCTTTCACAATGGTCTTGGATAAGATCTGAAATAATTCTCTGGATTACCAGGCAGAGACTCTTGTTCCCTTTTTTTACTTTCTCTCAAAGAAACAGAATCTGCCTCTCTATCCTGAGCCACCTAGAGCTGGAGAAGGGGTCACATAAGCATCCCTGTGACCACAACCATTGGGATTGTACTGAGTTAGACCTGAAGTCAGTAGAGCACTGGGTCTTATCCAAGGCCTAATCTAACCACTACCTGGCTACCACCTATGTTTGCTCCAAGCCCTAAGCTTCTACTATCAGCTGGTGTTGAAGACAGCCAGTCTTGTGTCCTTCTGTTCAGGGTAGCAAGTTCCCTTAGGCACTGGGCTGGTCTAGCGACGCTGGCTGGGAGCCACGGATTAGAGTAAAAATCTATAGGAATCTACTTCATTCTGTATTCCAATGCAGTGATCTGTCACTCAAACCACAAGACAAAGTCCTTCCCACTCTTCACTCTTCTTTGCACAGGCAGAAGAACCTTACCTCCTGGCTACCACTGTCACAGGCTCACAGGGATCCCTGCCAAGCTACCACTAGTATTCACTTTGGACCCAAGGGCTCTTTAGTCAGCAGGTGATTAAATCCTGCCAGGACTAGGTCCTTCCCTTCAAAGCAGCAAATTCTATTCTGACTCAGGGCATGTCTAGATATGTCATCCGGGACCTAGGGCATGAAATGGGGGCCTCACAACCCTGCCCAGTGCCCTATCCTACTGTGACTCAGCTGGTATCCAAAATGCAAGACAAAGTCCTCTTTTCTTTGTTCCATTCTTTTGTTATCAAAACACCAGGGATTTGGTCTAAGTCCTGCTACTCACCACACAAAAAGCCAATCACCTGATTAAAGAAGGCTTTAATCAGGTGCTGCAGTCAAGGAGATGGGAGGTCAGTCTCAAATCTATCTCTCTGACCAACTAAAACTAGGAGTTTATATAGCAGGAAAAAAATGTAACAATGTAGAAGTAAACGGGAACTAGTGAGGGGCAAGGAAGCAACCACGATGATTGAGAGATTTGGCATCACATTGCCAAATGTGGTGTCTGTGGTGATCTGGTGAGTTTCAGATCTTTGATACTTTTTTTAAGACCTTAAGTTCATTTCCTGAGGAAAAAACTAAGATAAAACAAATTTAAGTTTCAAGCATTAAGACCAGAACGGTCAGTTTCCATTTATTAAGGGGGAAAAAAAAAAACAAAAAACAAAAAAAACCTATTGGGACTATTGGGTTGGTTTCACTCTCCTCAAGAGAAAGAAAAGGGTGTCTTTAGAAGTTGAGCTGTGCTGGTTGGTGATCACGGAGAGGTGGCAAAAGTACTCCCTTAGTCACCCCAGCTGGTGTCTTAGTAGGTCACATGGCCTTGAAGTCACTGTCTCCAAGCTTAGCACAGTACTGGGACTCATCTATAAGTTATGTTGTGTGCTAGACTGCTTTTCAAGTTTATTTAAGGCTTCTGAGCACATTAGCCCACTATGGCAAGGCTTGCCAAAACAAGTGTAGACTGCTGAGATGGGCAATTCCCTTCTGGTTAGGGATGATCTAAATTCTACCCTCATGGGTGGGTGTCTGCTGAGTTCAGCCCAGTTTTGCTTCCTGCCGTGACAGGGGAACACTGAGTTCAACTGCAAAGTCTCCCAGTCGCTGCACTTTCTCTTCCCCAAACACAGAGGTTCTCTGTGCCGTGCCTTTGCTGTCAAGGGATTGGGGAATAGTGGTGTAATTCAAGTCTGTCTTTTCTACCCTCTTCAGAGCCTCTTTCAGTGATATGAAGTTAAAACGAATTACTGTGAGTACTCACCTGGTTTTTGGTTCTTATGATGGTATTTCCTTTGTGTTGATAGTTGTTAAATTTGGTGTTCCTGTCGGGGGAACAATCAGTGGAAACTTCGATTTGGCCATCTTGATCTGCCCCTCAAAAAAGCTTTATTTTTAAATAGGGAAATGAATAAACATTACCAGAAGTTGTTTTAAATATTGTGCTAAAATTTTTGTTTTGGTTTGCAAATAAAAATATTTGCAAAAAATTTATTTTCTTATTTCAAATAGAAATTCTCATATCTCCCTCTGGAAGTTGGTGGTGGCTGGAAATGAAGAAATTCACTGGGCAGGTTGAAAATTCTAAAATATACAGAAAACCAAGTATTTTCAAGGTGATGTTTATGTTGTGTGATCATAATTAAAATGAGCTTTAGTTTAAAAATAGCGAAAAATAAGTAAATAGCTGAATCTGCTTTCAGAAAGTTTTTAAGTAAATTTGAAATATGTTATACATGAACATTCCTTTATACTTTATATTCTGCCTCCATATTTAGCAATATGTTTTTATTTTCATTTTTTTATTTTTTCACCTCATCGAACCCTGTGTATTTAATATATTAGGTACATTATGCCAATTTGAATCATCTGGGGAATAAAGTATATTAAGGAATTAGCCAAAAACTCTTATATTCATATGTTATACGAAAAATTAAATGCAATCTCTTCTTTCACCAATCAGAATTCTGGACCAATAATAATTTTTTAAAATACAGTACAATACATTTTTATCTTGTATTCATTATTAGTCTTCCACACAATAAAACAAAGCTTTATGAGGGGAAATTTTGTCTTTTTCTTTATTTCTTTATTTAAGGACCTAAGACAATGCCTGGTACATATTAGCTCCTTAAAAATGTACTTACTAATGTAAAAACAAATATATTCAATGTTAGTGTTTAAATTTTTTTCTGTATAAATCTAGACTATAAATATTAACAAAGAGAAATGAACACATATGTCTATACAAAAACATGTATACTATCACTCATAGCAGCATTATAAATAATAGCAAAAAAGTGAGAATAACTCAAATTATCACTTTGTGAATACATAAATGAAATGTTGTATTTCCATACAATGGAATACTATTCAAATTTTTTTTTTTTTTTTTTTTTTTTTTTTTTTTTTTTGAGATGGAGTCTCGCTCTGGCACCCAGGCTGGAGTGTAGTGGCACAATCTTGGCTCATTGCAAGCTCCACCTCCCAGGTTCACGCCATTCTCCTGCCTCTCCTCCCAAGTAGCTGGGACTACAGGCTCCCACCACCACGCCTGGCTAATCTTTTGTATTTTTGGTAGAAACAGGGTTTCACCGTGTTAGCCAGGATGGTCCCAATCTCCTGACCTTGTGATCAGCCTGCCTCAGCCTCCCAAAGTGCTGGGATTATGAATGAGCTGCTAATGTATGCTACTATTTGGGTAAATATGAAAAACATCATTTTAAGTGAAAGAAGCTAGATACAAAACAAATTGTAGGATTCTGTTTATATAGAAAGTCTAGAAAAGAAAAATTTGTAGAGACAGAATGTACATCAGTGGTTTCCAAGGGCCGTGGTAGAGTGTGGTGTTTACATGAAAATGGAAATGAGAATATTTCAGGCTGATGAAAATATTTTTTAAACTGGACTAAATCATTACTAAAATCATTTATTATATACTTAGAATAAAGAGGTTTATGATATGTAAACTATTCCACAGTGAAGCTAGTTTAAAAAGCATAATATATAAGTATATATATTCGCACACATATATATATGCTTGTGAACATATATACATATATACATAAATGTGTGTATATATACATATCTATATGCGTGTGTGTATGTTCATGTGTATATATATTTATATTCTGTTTTGACACATACACACAAATAAACATATGTACACGAATATACAACTTATTTCCCTAAATTGAATCAAGAAACTTATTAGTGGTTACATTTGGAACAAAATATTTGAAGGTATGAGAGATTTTTCTCTCATCATGTTTAGCTTTTTAAACAAGTTGAATTCTCAAAACTTATAAATGTATTATTTTTATTTAACAACAATGTCAAAAACGTTTTAATTAAAACATGTGAAAATTGAAGTCTCACTTGCCATCTGATTTCCAAAACTTGACCTGTTCTGTACGTATCTTTAAATTAAAATTTGTCTGCCTCATACAGTGACCTTATGTATACATTTGCTAGACATAGAACATTGAACACCATTGGCTGAGCGTCTTTTGATGACTATGATTCTGTCAGAGATAATGCTGTTTTTCATTGAACTCATTGTACTTAATATATTATTTAAAATTATCAGTTGATAATCAATTTATATATCTTTATCCAACATGTGAAGCACTTTCCAGGTCATTTCATTATGTTTATCTAAATGCTCCTCCATTTCTATTATGCACCAGAATAAGTTGGGGAACTTATTAAAACTGCATCTTCCCAGATCACATCCAAACTATTTCTGTGTTGTAGTTTTAGATTGTATTCTGGAAACTGATTTTGAAAAAAGAATACCAAGTGATTCTGATGCAGGTGGCCCTCAAACTGTGCTTTGCCAAACATTGGTCTTGAGTAAGTCAATCGTAATGGATCTCATATCTAATTGGGGGGATCTCAAAAAAGTCCATTTATTTGGAACTAGGTATTTTCCAACACATTTGTGGTCTATTAGGGGAAAATACTACACTGTGATGTTTGTATCCTCAAACATAGGTAAGCATTTAGCTAAATAGCAAAATCTATGCTGTTACAGCCAGGATGACACCTTCTACTGTCACTCATGATACACAGTGGCAGATTGACTTCCAAACAGCAAATGTCCTTTCAATAATGGATGAAGACACTACACTTAAAAGTTCTCACTTGAGAAATTCCAAGTATAGATTTACAGGATTTATGTAAGTTATATAACACATATCAGCCTGAGACATAGACCAAATGGAATGTAGAACAGGAGAACCAGTAGAATAACACAAGAAGAGACAGACATTCCTCTCTTAACCATTTTTCCAAATGGAGCTCACAAATTCCCTTATTGCAAACACTTAGCGTTATTACCAAAATCACATGATTGTATCACTAGTAGGTTACCATATATCTTATTAATCTGAATTGTTCAATTAAATCTGAACATTTAATCTGAACCTCTACTACAATTTGAGTCATTAACTGATCCTTTTATTGTCATGTTAAAATTCAAATTAAAGAAATCCTTTGAGTTTATTAAAAAATGATACAGGCAGCCATACAATGCAAAATATACCTTTTACAGGAACAGATAAAATATAAACATTAAACACAAAAACAATAATGTTTTCTTAGGCCGGGCACTGTGGCACACACCTGTAATTCCAGAACTTTGGAAGGCTGAGGCAGGCGGATCATGAGGTCAAGAGATCAAGACCATCCCGACCAACATGGTGAAACCCTGTCTCTACTAAAAATACAAAAATTAGCTGGGCGTGGTGGCACACACCTGTGGTCCCAGCTACTTGGGAGGCTGAGATAGGAAAATCGGTTGAACCCAGGAGGAGGAGGTTGCAGTGAGTTGAGATTGCACCACTCTGCACTCCAGCCTGGGCGACAGATCGGGACTCTGTCTCAAAAAAAAAAAAAAAAAAAAATAGAGAATGTTTTCTTAAGGAACAAGGAGGGAAACGTGAGTGTGATATGCCAAAAAAGTAATGTGTGTGCATGTGTGCGTATGCATATATATATATACACGTGTGTGCATATATATGTGTATAAATATATAGACAGACAGATAGGAATACAAGTACATGTACAGACCAATGGTAATAAAGTACGACATGAAGACTGTCTTTAATTCAACCACCTGTACCTAAGATAAGGAGAAGAAAGAAAGAAAGGAGTGAGGAAAGGAGAAAAGGACCAGGATACACTCTGTCAATAGTAAGATTCTGAGACTTGATTTAAGAGATTTGGTAGGAAATAATATTAGATAACTCTGCCTCAGTCCGGTTTATTCTTTGGGAAATTTGACACAGATCACCCATTTTAACAGCTCCCCCAAAGCAAAGGCAGAATATTCCTTTGATTCCTTGATACATGACTGCCTGACATAGTTGTGACACAGAGATAACTATCACATTATTACTCTTCATTGATGAATTACAGAACTTCCTGTAAGTCACTGAGAAAACAATCTGATTTATCTGGTTTGTCTCACTTTAAATCCTAAAACAAAAACTTATTGTAGGAAGTCCTTTTTTATATAGTACAAAGCAAAGTACTTCAGGTCATTATTTTCCAAGGTATTTTCCTAAAGACCACCTAGGTCAAAGAACTCAGATTTGCTTCTTAAGTTTCTATAATCTTGTATCGAAAACAAAATCAACTTAATCAGAATTTTAGGATTGATGTTATTAATTTCGTATTTTTAACAAATACCCTAAGGGATTCTGGTGAATACCTGAAAACAACCCTCTAGATGATGAAGATGACAATATGATTCTGCTGTGCAAGTCTAATTCAGGTTCATGTACTGATTTGTATTTATCATTGTAGCAGGTTGAATAGCGATCACACAAAGATATCTGTGTCTTAATTCCAGGGACCTGTATCTGTTATCTTATAAGGAAAAAGCATCTTCACAGATGTGATTAAATTAAGGATCTTGAGATGGAGTGATTACAGTGGATTATTCAGGTGGGTCTTAAATGTTATTGCAAATGTCCTTATAAGAGAGTGGCAGGAGGAGAGGTCATATAGACAGACAGGAGAAGTGATATGCAGATGGAGTAGAGAGAGATTTAGAGATGTTACTCTTGAGATGGGAGTGATGGAGCCACAAGCCTAGAAATTCCAGTAACCTCCAAATGCTGGAATAGGCCAGGAAGTGATTCTTCCCTACAAGCGAAACCATGACCCAGCTGACACCTTGATTTTGTTCCAGTGGAACTAATTTCAGACTTCTGGCCTCCAGGACTGTAAGGGAACACAAGTGTATTATTTTAAGTCAGCAAGGTTTTGGTAATTTGTTAGAGCAACCCCAAGAAACTGGTAAAGTCCTCATGGGACAATGAACCAATTAAGCAATAGGTAAATTGACTTAATTCTATTTCCTCTACTGAATTGAAGGAGAAATTACCTGATTTGTCAGGTTTTCTTTGCAAGCTTGGGCAGTAATCAGAGTGAGGGCAGTCATAACAGAAACCAGTACAATTGTTATTGCACTTTCAAAAATGGCCAGTGAAAGTCAACAAACATATTCATGGGACAATTATCCCCTTAATGTATGTATGAGTTGTATTTCTTGCTAGATCCAAGATAACAAACGGAAGGACAAATTGTTGTAGCAAGAAAGGAACGAGAGATGCATATAGCAAGCACCACAATTAGTGGGGAAAGACCACAAAACAGACAGGTATGAAGAAACAGAGTGACGCCAGAGGGCCAAATGTGTAAGAGGTTGAGGGATGCATTTATAAACTGAATCCCAAGCATGTAGTAAAAAGCCTAGCACAAAGAAGACAATTAATAAATGATTGTTGAATTAATGAATAAAACATCTTTAAGGTTCCAGTCTAAAGTATGCATGGCAAAGTGTTAAACTAAGTCCAATATGTAGGCAAGGAGAAATCAGAATATGGATAATGGTATTTACTGTAACTGAGTCATGGGCTATAGCATGCCCTAATCATTGTTGTGATATATGAATTGTGGTCAAGATTCACTGTGAACTCTATTTAAAATATTATAAACATCCTCCAGTGGTATCTTATAGAGACAGTTTAACCAATGGTAGTGCTTATTTTTGTGCCAGGATAGAGAAGTGAGTAGAACATGGATTATTCAGTTCAGTTGTTTAATAAAAATTGGGAGATGGGTAAACAATTACACATCTTAATCTAGAAAAAATAGGCAAGTAGAAATAAGTAGCAGGACTAGAAGAGTAATTTGGAAGTTCCTTAAATTAAACAGTTTCATTTTACTATTCCCAAGGATTCTGAAATTTTTTTTTAGTTTTTATTTTTCATTAAAATTTTCTATCAATGTTTGATTTCACTGGAGATGTTAGCTTATTTCATTATGATAGAGCTCTTGATAAGTAACTTGGGACAGAGCTGATCAAGAAAACCACAGTAAGTAAACTGCTTCTGAAAACCTTTAATAAGTAATGCACTGTTATTACTTATTAAAGATAATACCTATAAAATGAAAATATAACTCCCATTGTCTGAGTATGGGGAAGTCAGCCAACCACTTCTCTTAACTATGAGAGTTTCCTCCAAACGGCAGAATAAATACTCTAGTGACAAAACAAACACCCAAGCCCTTTCTTAATGTTTTTGGCTATGCATTCCTTTCTTTTGAATGACTCACTTTGCACCCAAGCAAATGTGGAGTCATCTCTCACTATTCTCCCTCACTTCTCACATTTGATCACTCTCAAAGACAAAGAATTACTCTTTCTCCAACCTCTTGTTTCCTAAAGATGACTTCCTCATTTATTTCCAGGTGGGGACAACATTTTCATTATCATTACCAATTTAAAATTTCAGTACCTTGATTTGCTTATCACAATGGGAAAGAGGTGACTTCTCCAATTGACAAAATAGGTTATATTTTATTAGGTGGACTAATATGAAAACCGATGCTTGTGCCTGGTTTTCCCTCACATTGCTTACCCTATTTTTCCCTGTTGTTAGCCCCTTTAGCCTCTTAGGTCTAATTGTACTTAAATGTGATGAACTCATTTTACTGCATGTAGATGTTAAAAAAAAAAAAAAAAGTAAAGAAAAGAAAAAGAAAAAGAAAAACATAGTTCTAAAAGGTCTGGTTAAGATTTTTCTCTTCTATGTCCAGTTTCTCTAAACGTGATTGATTTCATAAGTTGTGACAGCTCTTTACAATGTCCCCGACTGCCTTTATTTGGGGATGAAAAAAAAAATGAAGAATCATCATATCAGTCTCTGGTTCCTGACTCATTCTTTTATTTTACTTCTTATGGAGTTTTATACTTTGCAGAATAAACAGATATTTAATTTTGAGCTCATGCTTCCATATAATTACTCTCTCTGGGTTAAGAACCAGGAAGAAGAAGACGGTGTTTTATTATACTATACCAAACCTCCCAAACTTTATTAGTCCTATTAATTTTACAGTTTTAATAATTATCTATAATTTTATTTTGTTTTCTTGCTTTTTTGGGATATTGAGATCTCTAGATGGAATAACATCAATAAACTTCTAACCAATCTTTAGTATTTTCTAACATTCTGCTGACATTATGCTCTTTGTGAGATGTATCTTGGTAGATCAATTTCATAGGTGTTTCACCTGTATAGTCACATGGGACCCTGCACTCAGAAGGGTTCTTCACTTGGTTTGATGATCTGTTATATCTTTATGTTCTTAATTTTATCTTAGAATTTGTGTTTTGTAAGTGGAAGGTGATTTTAAAAATGGGGCATGCGTGTGGGCAGAGGAAATACATGCAATATGTGCCCTCTGTTTCTTGATGATTCATTCACACACAGAGTCAATTATACTCCATGAACTTTATAAAATTCTAGTGGGTCCATAAGCATGGGAGTTCAGTGAGATTGACAGTGAGTGTAAGGTAAGTGTATTAATTTCACAGCAGAGTAAGAGAAGTGACTGACAGCCCCAAGAAAGCAAGCTTTCTTTTTGAAACACAATTTGCTTAAGTTGCAGAAAGAAGGTTATTGATGACATTCTAAAAAAATACAAATAACTGAGAAACCTTATCATATTCCTTTTTACTGGTGACACTTTCTTTCCTTTATTGGCCAGCCAATTACACTAAGCTCTATTAATAGTTGCAGAAATACATAAATAAAATATAAAGATACTAAAAATTTCTTTTATGTATAGTAAAACATTAAATTTTAATTATAATAAATTATATTATTTTTGTCTTTTATGCAATATATTGCATCATTTGGTTGGACTCTGCATTTATGCATATTTACAGGAAGCACACATTTCTTTTTTACCTGTTATATTTTGTAGAAGTTAAGCCTTTATTTTATTTTTTCTATTACTTATAATACCTGTTCCCACATATCTGTTCTCCTGCCTATGCCAATCACTAAATGAAGAAAAGGCATATGTATACAAAAAAGATGGAATTGACTGTGGGCACCTTGGAGGTAGCTGTCACACCCATTATGAACCTCAGATATTAATAAATAAAATATTTATTTTATATATTAAATAGTACATTATGTAGTACATTTTAGTTTACATAGTAGTACATTATATTGTTACTGTTGCTCTATACTTTATGAAAGAGATCATTGGTATAATTCTGTATAATCCCATCAACACAAATTAGATTTTTATTACTATCATATTCCAGAGAAAATGTGAATTAGAGCTTTCATTGTACCAAAACTTTAACACTACACAATTGCATCTACTATTTATATTATATTATTTCTCTATTATGTCATAAAAGAATTCTGATTTTTATTGAGATAAAAGCTTGGAAAACATTTAAAAGATTAATTTAACACATGTAACCAAAACTCTATGCACATGAATTAAAATATGCATTTTTCTAAATATCACCTGGAATATTTACAAAAATGTACCTTATATTATATCACTAAACAAGAATCTGTGTTTTTCTAAAGATGAAAATACTAATGAATATCACACAAAAGATGTTCCCTAACACAGTATAAATAAATTGTATCTATAAAAATTAGATAATAAGAGGGAGTTTGAGTTTCCATTCTACCATGTCAGGGACTTGGAAGTTGTCACCTTGTCCTAACAGTAAGTAAAAAGCTGAACAAAGTGAAAAATTAACAACTCTTTATAAATTTGTCCAGAAGTAAGGCTATAGGGTAAACTCCTGCCCACAAATTTGGGAGATAAACAGGCAAATATGGAGAATCACAATTTACTGAAACAAAAATCCTAAGCAAAAACCTCCGTGAAAACCAGTAATAAAGTAAGAGAACCTGACCATAATTGATAAATTGCTAGAGGCTCAGAGTGAGCATGTCTGAGAGTTAAACATTTCAGAGAGACCCAATCACAGAGAGACCCTGACACTGTGAGATTTACATCCAGGAGCTCAACCATGTTCTCCCAGTGAATACAAGAGAAAAATCCTCTCATGTTTCTGTTAGGAGGAGGGGAAAATAAACCATATTGAAATACACCAGGGAATTCTGTTTTTAAATAGGCCTACCCTCAAGAGAAACTATATTACCAGAGCCTAGACTATTGGGGTTTTAATAAAAGACTATCTGGGGAAAGGGAAATACTGACTCAAGCCCTCTCTGGCCTTCCACGTGGGAAAAGGGAAGTGCTTAACTTTAGCCCACTTTGGCTGTCTTATCATACCTAAGGTGGGTGCAAGGAGGCCCAGAAGCACTTGTGAAGTTCACAGTTAAGAGAGGCAGGTTTACTAAAAGACCAAGACCTAGTCATATGACTATAGAATGACTTAACAATGTTTATTCATATCAAGAAAATTGTAAGAAAAAAAAAGCCTGATGCTCATCACCTGGAGAAAAAAACATATATTCATTCATCAGCATAATACCTAGCAATGAAAGTAAAATGAATACAAGCAAATTTATGCATGAGTTTTAAATGTATCCTTATATTTAGAAAACATAAAGCAATTCTGATTACTACCTTCGGTGTGACACCATATTTATAAGACATGAAAAGAATAAAAGCTAAATTATGTGTTGTTTAGTGATAAATCAATAAAATTAGGTAAACTCAATATTAAAAAGTATATGAGTGATAAATATAATATATAAGACAATAATTATTTCTGGAATGAGACAGGGTTACGAGACTGGAAAGAAGCAAGCACATGCAAGTAGTTTCCTTCAATTGACAACATTCTTTTTCAACAATTTGCATGGTATGTGATATGATTTGGCTTTGTGTCCCCACTCAAATCTCATTTCAAATTGTAATCACCAAGTGTTGAAGGAAAGACCTGGAGGTAGGCAACTGGATCATGGGAACAGTTTCCTCTATGTGGTTCTCGTAAAATGAATGCTCATGAGATCTGATGGGTTTATAAGGGGCTCTTCCCCTTCACTTTCTTTCTCTCTCCTGCTGCCTTGTGAAGAAGTCTCCTTCTTCACAGTTGTTTGGATAAAAAGCTTCCAAGCTTTTACATGAGTAACTAGAATTTCCCAGCTTCGCTTTGTTTCACACATAACTTCATACTTGACAAGGTTCACAGAAGCATGGGCAATGCTGAAATAATCAGCTAAGTAGAAATTGATTACTTGTTTTACATTAAAGTTCTTTGATGCAATTGGTCATATTGACAGAGGTAGAGAAAATAGAGACCAAACAGGGCCCAGAGGTCCCAGAAACTATGTTTCTCAGTGACTTAGCATTATAATCACAGTCTTACTCAGTTTGTCAGATAAATTATATGGTACCCATACATGGAACAAAGCATTTCATTAGCTAATGAAAAAATTCTAAAGAAATAAAAGAGGAGTATTTGTTCTCAGATAACTTACTATTCAGTTAGGGCAAAGAAAAAAATACTCTCCAGGCATTCACCTTATTGCACAATCAGCAGGAGCCATCATTTTACATTAGGTGCTCTGTAGTTTCTTTTTTGATGTTTGTTTTCTTTTGTTTTAAAATTTTATTTTCCAGCTTTGTTGCTGGTACACAGAAACAAAAATTTGTTTTTAATAAATTGAATAATTTTCTTGCGTGGATGTATTGGTCTGGGTTCTCCAGAGAAATGGAACCAATAGGGAACAAACATACATGCACATACACACATGCAAACACATATGTAAAGATATTTACTGTGAGAAAATTGATGCACGCAATTATGGAGACCAAAACGTCCAAGATCTGCATTTGGTAAGCTGAAGACAAGGACAACTAATGGGATAGTTCGAGAATGAGTCTGAAGGTCTGAGCACCAGGAGAGCCAATGTTTTAAGTTCCAGTCTGAGTCTGAATCCAAAGGCAGAAGAGGATTGATGTCTCAGATTGAATACAGTCAGGCAGAAAGTTATTCTGCAATTTCCAGAGTCAACTAGACCTTTCTAAAAAAAACCTGGAAACCAAATAGATTTCACAGCAGTTCTTCACAGTAACAAAATTTGATGTTGGAATTCATAATCCTTAGACTTTCTTTCATAAATCAGACAACATCAAATTTATAAAAATATTTGAAAACTATTCCAAAACAATATAGTAACAGGTGAATTAAAATACAAGTGAAAAATAAAAGTATATTGCAAATATACTTTTGTAAAATTTTGAATTTTGCAAAAATTCAAAATGCAGGCAGGAAAATATTGTGAGCAAGGTAGAATTAATTTCTTGTAGTGCCATGAGTATTTAATGGGGTCATACTAGTTGTGGATTATTTTAGAAGCTTCCAAGGCAAATTAAACATGAATCACGATCTCAAGAATCTTATAGCATGGCAAATATGAATAGAGACCACCAAAATCGATCAAGTTACGTAAAAAATATTATGGAGGACAATGCCTCACCTTATTTATTTATTTATTTATTTTGCCTAATACATCTGCCTCAAACATGGACTTTTAACAGCCAGCAGCCACTGTATCTTTTATTGAAGGACTGCCCTTTAGCTAGTGGAACCACTTGGTCCAGACAGAGGAAACTGAGTTCTTCATGGGATTTCTGTCTAAGATCTCACTGATACTTGGCTTCTCCCTTCTGGGAACTGAACCTAAGTTTAGTACAGGATAAATCTACAGGTCCTGAGAAGGAAAACAGAAGCCTCCCCAGGAAGTAACCTTGTTTTTGATTTCATATTCTATGTGGAGCAAGATCATCTTGACTTTGTTATGATGGTTTTATTGCTTTCATGTTCAGAGATAAGTATTAGTTATCACTTTATGTTGCAGAGAGTATCTAATCAATCTACCTAATTTTAAACATTTTTTTCTTTTTTTTAAATGTAGTGCAATCTCAAATCTATTGAAATTATTATATTCACTTATGATAAGAATGAATCTCATGGACAAAATGATTAACACTCCTAGAGAACTGACTTGTTTAAACAATGATTATGGAGCTTGTCCATGTGAAATGCAATTCAGGAATCTTTCAGCATTTTTGTTACTTCAGTTATAGCGTACAAAGTTCAGCTTAATTAATTAACACTAGATTCTTGTAAACAAAAATGTTGCATTTGCTACAGTAATAATAAATTTCCATTTATCAAGAAAAGGAAATCAGCTTCATCCACTGGAAGGATTATTTTTTCTTTTTTTATCCTCTTCAAAAGTACAGATTGACTTAAATTCTAGAAAAGAGTTCAGGAAATTATATTACATACTGAAATATGTTAAATGTCACCAGAAACATGAGTTACCTTCAAGAGATACATATAAAATTGTTTGATGATAGAGTTTTTTATTAAGAGATGAAGGAGAAATTGTTAAATGAGAGCTGGATCAATTTACTCTGTTACAAGTTAGTTAGACTGTCTGAAATACGTTTAAAGAGAATGGAGATTATGCTTTGGGACCAGAGGGTCAATAATACACCTTCCTAAAAGGACTTTATATCTACTATTCACAAGAACGTTAGACCTAGGATAATATCTGCTCTGCATGAGGAGCTAGCAGATCTTCAGTTCTATGCTGAAACTATAGTTAAATTCTAGTAATTGAATCCAAGATAAATGTTGGTAAAGTTTCTGACAAAGAGAGCTTGGCATATTATTTTTAGCTGCCTACAGCCAAAGTAAATTATATTAATTAGACAGAAATTCACAGAATAAATTATGGTTAATTAGCCTGATCCACACAAATTATAATGAAGTCAAATGAACTAAGTGAATTGCAGCAGATCAGGCAGGATGAGACACTTCTAAATTATATTCCCAAATCTGAAATTTCAGTAGTCTGAATCTTTTATGGGAAGAAATCTGGGACTTCTTAACTCAATCAATCCTATTTATATGTCAAAACGTTTTTTTTGAGACAAGGTCTTGTCACCCAGACTGGAGTGCAGTGGCCCAATCTTGACTCACTGCAACCTCCACCTCCCAGGCTCAAATAATCCTCCTGCTTCAACCTCATGAGTCATTGGGACCACAGGCATGTGCCACCATGCCCAGATAATTTTTTTGTATTTTTGGTAGAAATGGAGTTTGGCCATGTTGCCCAGGCTACTCTTGAACACCTGGATTCAAGCAATCGGCCCACTTCAGTTTCCGAAAGAGCCAGGATCAGAGGCATGAGCCACCATGCCCAGCCAGTGTATTCTAAAGTAGTAATACAATTTTAAAAGGTTTTATATTATTTTTTCCACACAGTAAGAAATGTCTTGTTGCTATGGATTTTCATTTTATCATATGACAGAAGGCCTTCCAACTGTCATATCAGAGCAAAGGAAACATGAGGCAGGATGGGAAGGCACAATGTTGTGGGTGTGGCTGAACACAGATGGGGGCCAATAACCTTTTGCTCCCTCCCTCATTATCTCTCTTTTTCTCTCCCTCCTTCTTTCCTTCCTTCTTTCCTTCCTTCCTTCTTTCCTTCCTTCCTTCCTTCCTTCCCTCCCTCCCTCCTTCCCTCCTTCCTTCCTCTCTTCTCTCTAACCTTCTTCCTTCCTTTCCTTTTTACTTTCAAATTAGAAAGTTGTGTTAGATTACTGGGAAGGAATCAATTTCCCCCTAATGGCAGAAGATGATAATGTGAGGCAACAGAGACCAGAGGATGGTAGAGGCCAGAGGATAGTATAAAGATAACAGATGATAGTGGTTAATTGATTGTCCCACAAAAAAGACAACCCTTAGGGCATATATGGTAGAATTATCTAACTCTAGAAAATATTAAACATTTAACAAATTCAGCATCAAACTTGGTCTTGGCCAGATTCCAGCAAATATCATAGAAAATTTTTAATTCATTAACTCATTTATTTATTTATTCACTCAAAAAACATTTGATTATCTTTTATGTATGAAGTTACCTGCCCCATATCAGAAGAAGTAGGCAGGCAGGACAAAGATTTAAACATAAGACCAAGAACTGTAAAACTACTATTAGTTTGGTACAAAAGTGATGGGGTTTGGCCAAAACTGCAATTACCTTTGCAACAAGCTGACAGAAGAAAACAGAGGAAAAGCTATACAACACTAGTCTCAGAGAGAGAGATATATATATTTAGATATGTATAGATATCTATATATAAATATATATCTATAGATATCTATATATTAATTTTCACCCCAAAAGTGCAGCAACAAAAGAAAAAAATAGACCAATGGGATAATCAAACCAAAAAGCTTCTGTATAGCAAAGAAAACAACAGAATAAAGAGAACCTATGAATTGGGAGAAATTTTAAGATTCTAAAAGAACCTATAAACTTTATACAAGGACAATGAATAATCTGATTAATAATTAGGCAACGGACTTGAATAGACATTCCACAAAAGAAGACACGTATATCTAACAGATAAGCAAAAAAATTCTCAATATCACTGATCACTGGGAAGATGAAAATTCAAAATCACGATGAGATATCACCTCACATCTATAAGAATGGCTAATTTAGAAAAGTTTTTAAAAGACAAAAGATAAGTATTAGCAAGGATATAGAGAAAAGATAACACTTTGCATTATTGATGGGAATGCACATTAGTGCAGCCACTACGGAAAACATTATGAAGGTTCCTCCAAAAACTAAAAATAGAATTACCAAATGATCCAACAATTCAATTTCTGGTTATTTACTCAAAAGATCTGAAATTAGTATGTTGAAGAGATGTTTGCACTCCCATGTTTACTGATGCATTCTTCACAGTAGTCAAGTTATGGAATTAATGTAAGAGTCCATCAAGGGATGCATAGATAAAGAAAATATGGTATTTATAGTTGACCCTCTGTATCTGGAGGTTTGGCAACTGCAGAATCAACCAACTGCAGATTAAAAATATCTTAAATAAATAAATATTAACAGTACGACAATAAAAATGATCAAATCTTAAAAATACAGTGTAACAGCTATTTAGATAGCATTTCCATTGTATTAGGTATTTTAGAAAATCTAGAGACAATTTAAAATACATAGACGAATGTGCATAGGTTATAGGTAGACACTACACCATTTTATATAAGGAACTTGAGCATCCATGGATTTTGGTATGCAGGAGTTCCAGAACCAATTCCCCATGGATACCAAGAAACTACTATACACACAGTGGAATACTATGCATTCATAAAAAGAGAAAAAATTCTGTTATTCATGACAACATAGATGGAATTGGAGAATGTCACCCTAAGTGAAATAAACCAAACACAGAAAGACAAATACAGCATGTTTCTATTTATATGTGGACTCTAAAATGATGGCACTCATGGAAGCAAGAGTAGAATAGTGGTTACCAGATGCTGGTGAGGAATGTGGAATTGATAGTGATACAGTACAAAGTTTCAGTTTGGCAAAAGGAATAAATTTTATTTTTTTTAGATCAATAGCACAGGATGGTAAATATAGCTAATAACTGAGTACTACACATTACAATGTCACTAAGAATAAATTTCAAATATTCTCATCACAAAACAAGTTGAATATTTGAGGTGATAGATATGTTTATTAGCTTAATTTAATCATTCCACATTTTATTCAAAAGTTGTAACACCACTTTGTACTCCATAAATATATACGACTATAATTTGTCAACATGCAAGAAAAAAATACAAAGGAAATAATACATTTCTCTCTGTGTTAGACATGATTCCATTTTCCCAGATGCCTTTAACCTTTAACCATAACATAATATATACAGACAATACTTATTGTCCATGGACTTGAGCTGTCAGTAAATTTTTTGCAGTAAGAGCTGGCAATTCAAATGGCTTTTTGAAAGATAGCAAGAACTCTTTCAATTAGAATCACTGTGGAGAATTTCCGAGCCTTGAACACAAGGCTACTTGTCTTCAAGGCTCAGAATTCCATCCATGTTGAAATTCTGAGCATTGCTACTGAGCAATCCTGGAATCAAAAAAGAGAAGGGAGAAGCTGACTTTCCAGGATAGTAATTTTTTTAATGATGATGAAATATAATTCCAATTATTCCGTATATCTAAAATATGTAATTTATATCTAATTTATAGTAAGTAATCAATATTTATATGTGGCCTCAAACTATTTATCTAGAATACCCCTTAATTATGCAATAAATTTATTGTCTAGTCCTAATTTCAGAATAGCATTACTTTGGGTACAGAATACACGTCTTTATTATTACAAAAGCTTTTCCTTAATATTTGTTATGATGTGCCTCTGTAACCCCATTTTGCATGAAAAGAATCTCCCCATGTGTAGGTCTTCGGCAAATCATTGGTAAAGATCTTCAGGTGGTTTTGAAGTCCCTTTCTAACTGCAAACCATTGCTATAGAGGAGCCTTACAGTGTTTGCTTTTATAGTCTAGGGTATTTAATTTACCCCGCAAGGCTGTCATTTTTACTTCTAATCCAATCTACCCAAGTCTTCATCCATAAAATAACACCAATGACACTTATAGTTAAAGTGGAATATTATTTAACCATTACCAATTACTGTGAGGATGGAATTTTCCCTAAGAATAACGCTGGCTTATTCCCACTTCTTTATTCACTCTGCTAGCAGAGAGTTGTAGTGCCTTGGAGAGCCCTGTAGATGTTTGACACAGCACTCCTCCCTTCACTTGGGAGGATGTCTCTTAAAAAAATACTTTATGGAATAAGTTTTACCATGGCTGTTCCCCTATATTTTACATACATGACACAAGCAGTAGCTTATAATTTATTATTTATATGTATTAGTACATTATTGTTTGAATTGGGCAGGTATAACTTGACCATTGGCAAAGTGAGTTGCTGCTTATCTGTCATTCCTCTATGAAGTGGGGCATTACCCTATAAAAAGGATGTGCGTGCATGATTAGTTCCCCACTGATTAATGTAAAGTTGACTCGCCTTAACAGTCATTAAAAAACAAGGATAGAACTTGTCATGGAAACAATAAAGAATTAAATGATTTGCTCACACGCGATCAAATTCACATAATTTGGATTAGTTACAAACTGAATTTAGGAAAGTAAAAATTTCCTATGTTGTTTTTAATAAGGAGCCCTTGGGGGTAAAAGTGGTTTCTCACTGCAAAGTTATTTTAATACTACAAAATAAAACAGTATTACCAAACTACATGACCACAGCTCTCTGAAATTTATGTTCAGGCCCCTAATTTAAAATTGCTGTCCTGAAGGTACATGGTGTTATCCAGTCCCCTACTTTTCTGGAGAAAGACTTGTTCGATAGACATATGGCACAAAGACTATTAGACACTTATAAATCTATTTAGCAAGAGAAAGAGGAACAAGAAAGTCTGAGGCAGGAGAGATGCTACAGGAAAACAAATTAGATGGAACCCGTTGCTAGGAAACAAGGCAAACTAAGTGCATTGGAGTAGTTAGGTGGGTAACTCTGCCAGAATAACAGCCCTGCACATCCATGCAGAGATGGAAGCGAAACAGATTCACAGCCTATGTCAGGGAACAACACAAACTTTGAAATATAGCCTTGCAGGTACAGGGAAATCTCACTTTATACATACTCTGAGCCAGAAAAAAGAAGAAGAGAGGAGGAGAATAGTCAAAGAATCTTCTTAGCCCACATCTATAGTCCATCCCTAAATTAAATTTGATTGTAGTCCAATGTTATTTCAAAGTTATGATATTTCTCACAAGCTCCATTGTAAAGTAGAAATATTCCTGTGTAGTAATAATTTATACGCAGAGCAAAAATCAAGGAAATCTTGACAATAATCGTAGTTTAAGGCGGTAAGACAGATGGGGATATTTCCTGGGTAATGAACTGACACACTGAGTTTTCAGTTTCCACTGGGGATTGTCTAGTCTACACGGTCCAGACAAAACGTCCCATACCTCCTCCTTCCTGAATTTCATCTTTAGTTTCTCTCTCTCATTAGTGCTCATCATTCTTGTGTTCTGTTCAATGCAATTAGGGCATTTGATTGTACTATGAGTTTCTAAGGGTAATTTCCTCTCCATTTACTTACATTAATAACATCTAGATTGAGCCATGGATGGCAATAAATACATAAGAAATATTTATTGTATATTTGAAACAATGACTGAATATTTATTTTATTATTCATACATTTTCTTTTCTTTCTTTATACGTGCATATTCTATCTTCCTGAAAAATATTTAAGCCCTTTAAGAATAATACAGAGTATCTGTATTTTTTATTCCTCCCTTAATCAAAGTAGTTTAAAATTAAGCAAAAAACAGATATTTGAAGAGTACTCATTATATTAAATTGAATAACTCTAGTCAGGTAATTCATTTGGAGAAAGGGCAAAGCTATGCGAGCGAGACTCGAAATAGATTTTGAAAGCAGTTTAATAGCTTCGACTTTTTAATGAGATTACTGCACTTTATAACAATGACAGTGACAAAATAAAGTAAAAACAGTAATAGTAAACATTCATTAAATACCTGAGCAACATTCTAAGAATCAAGAATATAGACAAAAAAAATTAGACAATAACCTCTGCCTTCACTGAATTTACTGTCCAGTTGGGGGAGGCAGACAATAAACCATAAAATAATAGAGTGCTAAATGATGATAGATCCTACAGATAAAAAAAAAAAAAAAAAAGCAGGAAAAGGGAAAACAGACTATTTGGACGTTGTAATCCTCAATACTATGATCTGGGGCAAAGGTTACATTTGAGTTAGGATCCACACCAGGTGAGAGAGGAACTGGAGTATCCTGAAAAGAATTCTAGGAAGAGAAAACAGCAAATATAAATGTCCTGAATAGGAGGGTGCCTAGTATATGAGGAACAGCAAGGAGGGAAGTGTGGCTAGAGCTGAGTGAGCAAAAAAAAAAAAAAAAAAAAAGAAAGTAATAGGAGAAAACGTCACAGAATTTACAGCAGGTAAATCCTGTTCAACCTTGATGGTCAAAACAATGCCTTTGGCTTTTTCTTTCTGTGAGGTGCTGGGTAATTGAAAGGAATTGAGAACAGTCATGTCATGCTTGGACTCTATAATAGAATCTCTTTGATTTCTATTTTAAGAAAAGACTGAGAAAAGTCCAAGAGAAAAACAGCTAGACCATAAAAGGGATGTGGCAAAAACCTAAATTTGGTTTGGATCAAGGTGTTATGATGGAAGTAATGAGAAGTGGTAAGATTCTGGATACATTTTAAAGGTAGAAAAATCGGGTTTTCTGACAGTGTGAATGTAGAGATTTTGGCCTGAAGAACTGTAATGATGGTGCTGTCTTTGACAGAGATAAAAAATACTGTGGCATACAGTTTTGGCAGTAAAGTTGTTGGGAGCTTCTTGAGGGATGGGTTAGGATCTTGGTCATATACACTTAAAGATTGCAATGCTTATCAGACAATCAAGTGGCAATGTCTACCAGACAGTTAGATATACAAGCCTGATGTTCTGGGAAGAGGTCTTACCTATAGGTATAAATTTGAGAGGAATGTGAGGATTGATTGAATTATGCCCTTATTCATGTAAGAGGTGATAAGATCTACTAGGTAAGCAGAATTTATTGCTTTTATCAGCTGCACAATTAATTTATCTATATTGTTAACTGGAGAAAAGTTAGAATAATTGGGAATAGATTCAAGTAAGGGTTAGATGTGGTAGACAGTTTGTAGAAGTTCTCTCTTATCTTCTATTATTTTCTCAATGAAATAGAAAACAAAGTTAAGAATAATGATGAGGGTTTAGGGTTGCCAAGTATCTTTTTATATTGCAAACATGTTCTGAATCTAACACTCTTCCCCTGTGTCTTGTATTGTCTTTGCCAGGACACTCTAGATGTTCTATATTCAGTATTTTTTCCAGTCAATGACAAAAAATTGGCTTTTAGAGCAATTTTTCAATCACACCCATTGGCAGCTTAAATCACTTCAATAGCAACGCAACCTGAAAGTCATACCTCTACAAATAAAGATCTGGAGAATCTCTTAAGTTTCTTCTTGCAGTGTTGACTGAAAGAAAGCCAAAAGAAACATGTAAGAATTAAAATTATTTATTTTTCATATTTAGGATATGAAAGATTGTTCTTTGGCCAAGGTTCCAAGTCTTGCATAAGTAACCACTATTAGGGATAAAATCAGATTACTACCCATGCTCTGAAAATCAGTCAAACACCAGCCTGATTCATGTAACTATGACTTCTGAAAGTCAGTCAATCAATCATTAAACTTCATTTTTGAAAATAGACTAATCAGTGATAACCCCGTGCTTCTGAACATTAGTCAATCAACAAATGTTTCAGTGTATTTTCTGTGTTTCTAAAAGTCAGCTGGTGAACATCAGCCTTAGTACAATGACCACACCAGTAGAATATGAAGTTCTGTAGTCCCTAAACCCTCCTGCCTCTGAAAGTCTGCCAAGCTTTGATAAGCCAGTCTTTCCGAAACCTTCTGCAATGTCATCTCTGACATTACATAAGGACAATACCTTACAGATATTGCTATTACTTGTAAGCAAAGGAAAACTTCACCTTTTGCTCCAGATATTAGTCAATTTTATTGTTAGTCTGCAAGTTCACAACCCTTTCAACAACTCAACCCTTGTTTATGGTTACTTATTAATTTGGACTTGTGAGTGACAAATGCAATGAAGATTCCCTGAGATTATTAAATTCAATCTTTTCAATTCTTGTGGTGGTTTCTATTACCTATTTGTGTTTTTGTATATTTTAATCCTCAAATGCTAAAACACAGAAATAAACTTTGTGATAATTTTCTGAAGAGTGACATTTACTAAACAAAGAAAATGCTCTTTTAGACCTCTGTGTGTAGTATACAATTACGCATACGATATGGAAAATGGTGAAAAATCAGATATAAACCAGCATATAGGCACAAGTGATATATGATTTCTTAACTAATACTATAATTGTGGCAAAAAATAAAAATTTTATTAAGGGAAATTCATATGAAGCAGTAGAAGTTGGAATGCCTTCCATACGATATACATCAGCATCAGTATTTAAGCTCAAATTTCTTTGGAACAAACAGCTACCAAGAGCATTTTCTGATTCTAAAATCACAAGCAAACTTTTAAGTACCAAAATTACATCTACTGTAATAATACAAATATATAATAGCTACATTTACTATGGCAGAGATCATAAAATATCAAAATGATTCGCCATTTTACAAAAGAGCCACGGTGAAAATAATCACAATGCAGAAAAAAAATTCCCTCTGCTTATGCAATATTTTCCTCATGAAAAAGGCTTCCTCAGAAGGTTATGAAGCATAAAATCCCTTTTAGATGAAACTTCAGAAACAACAGCAAATTTTTGCAGACTCGTTTTTAGTTAGAACTTAATGAGGAAAAAATGTACTGACTTTAGTAGAAGTAATAAAAATACAAATAAAAGTAAATGTGTAAATATGCAAACAAGGTTTATTTAAAGTTGAATCAAAGCATGAATGATTCTTCATAAGGTGTTAGCTTTTTGATCCATATTGTACATGACACTGCTCAAGAGACGTCATGCTATTGGCATCAAATATTTCCTATTGGCACTACAGAGATCACATGAAATTATTTTCTAATTTCAGTATGTATGCTATCAAACCCATGACTAAAGGACTTTCGAGATTTTGTTGGAATTCAGGATTGTTCAGTTCTCTCATATTCAGAAGCCCATTGGCTCTCCCTTAACAAATACAGTGAGAGAATATCCAGCTTATTGAATTCATACTTTAGTTCTGAACAGGCCCCTCCCAATGCTTGTTGATTTTCTAAGTAATTCATTGAATGAATTCTATTTATTCCTTGTTAATACTTTTCAACATCTCTTTAACAATAGGATTATGCAAATTGAACGAAAAGCACACTGTGTCATAAAAGTGCTCCATTGCTTCAGAAACTTATTGAACATGTTAAAGCAAAAAGTGATGGAAAAATATCTCTTTAAGTGTCAAAGCTGTTTTAAAAGAGACATTACTTATGAACAAGAAAAGAAATTTCATCTTTAAGTGTATCATTATTATGGCATTTGCCATGAGTTATCTTTTAAATATGTTTTATACTTTGAAGAATTTGATTTTACATAACAGTTACATGGGAACAAGTGGCATCCTCATGTGTAGTGTTGAACAACAAGAGAATAAAATTTGAAGACCATATTCTTTCTCTTCAGGCCACAGCATTTGAAAAATCATCAATCAATCCATGATACATAATCCTAATAATGGAAAGGAATGAATAAAGTTATGCCAAAAAAAAGATGGCATTGTAAGTTTCAACAAACCAAGTTTGAAAAGCCAGAGACTTTGTGAACTTTATGCCAGTACATGCTAATATAGTGGCTCATAGTGTCAACGTTGAATGTGTCATATCATTAATAATTTTTCAGTGAAAAAATGAACAAAATTAATTAGATATGACCACTATAGAAACTGTGTCATTATGGAATGACATATAAATGGAATACATACTGCAAGGAATTTTATAAGCAAACTCTGTGAAACAAAAAAAACCGTTTAGGAGAGCCAAACCATCAGGGAATATGATTTTTAAAAACAGAGGTAGGTGATTTACATACTTGTTATTTATTTTAGGTAAACAATTATTGTTTAAGTATAAGTATTCCACATGCCATCTTTTTCTTTTATCACAGTGTACATATACATAAGCATTTAGATTTAATTCAAATTTTCCTGAGTATCCTGTATTCATTTGGCTAAATGTGGCAATCTTAAAAGGGTTGAGATTTTGAGAAGAGATTAAAAGGAATGAGTCACCTTATAGAGTTCCAGAATAAATGAAACAGAAAAAGGTAGTGTGATTGTCAAGCAGCATTTTGGGGCCATTTGAAGTTTGAAGTCACATATTCAAAATAAGACTAATCGGCATGGGTATGTGTTATCTCCAACCCCCTTCAGCTATGTGGGTGACAGCATGAAGTGGACAGAGAGATGTATATAATTAGTGTTATTAGTGTTTATTATTTTTACCAGTTAATGTTTCAGTTTTACCAATATTATTCTATTAGATATATTTCCATTAAAAATAATTATTATTTGACTCCAGTCTGCACTTTTAAACAATATACTATACTCCCTCACAATGAGAGGTAATTATTTAAGACAACTCTTTCTTCCTTACATTATAAGATCTGAAATAGAACAACAAAGGAAAAATCAAACCACATTTAATCAAAAATAATTAGTAAACCAGGCATATTGAAAATATAATCTCCAACACTAAAAGATGGTAGAAATTTCTTTTTGCCTTTGTCTCTATATTTGCTCATGTTCTCAAAAAATACAAAGAAGGTCACATTCATTGGAATCTAACAAAGAGCAAGGAAATTTAATAATCTTTACAAAAGGCAGAAATTAGGCTAGAAGTAAGAATTTAGGAAATGTAGTTTTTAATTGTGTCCATGTATTAGTCCATTTTCACACTGCTATAAAGAACCACCTGAGACTGGGTAATTTAAAAACAAAAGAGGTTTAATTTCCTCATAGTTCTGAATGGCTGCGGAGGCCTCAGGAAACTCACAATTGTGGTAGAGGGTGAAGGGGAAGCAACAAATGTCTTAAATGGTGGCAGGAGAAAGAGAGAAAGGGGGAAGTGTCACACTTTTCAACCATCAGATCTCATGAGAACTCATTTACTATCAAGAGGACAGCAAAAGAGAAATCCACTCCCATGATCCAATCACCTCCCACCATGCCCTTCCCTTGACACATGGGGATGATAATTTGAGGTGAGATTTGGGTGAGAGCACAGAGCCAAACCATATCAGTCCATTTACCAAGTCAATACCATAAGGATATTTTGATAATATCATCAGCAAATGTGGTGTCATTCTCAAGATAATATACAAACGCTGAAAGGAAACATGATCTTACTTGGCACATCATAAGCTTCTCTGAAGATAGAATAAGATGCCTGCAAGCAGAATCATTGAGCCAAAACTGTTTCCTTCAGAATACTCTCTGAGGTTAACTGTCATTTCTTATAATAATAAGGTTGAAAAAAATATTTAATTATTTAATTATTTAATTTTGGACCCTTATATGCTGAGGTTGTATTTCCCAATGAATTTTGACTATGGGCAACATATATTTCCTATCAAAAATGTCTGCATTATATTGCAGGGGCAGAAAATATTCTGTTTTTCTACTAGTCCCATAATACAAATGCTTTTAGACATTCAATGATCTATTTCCTTAGTAAGTCTCTATTTCAGTGTTTATGTATGAGATTGATCTAATGCCCAAAGGAGAAATATCATCAGCTTTTACATTTTCAGAAGGGTGCATATGCATTTTACTTCTCTTTTTTATGAAGCCCTTTTTACTGCTTTCTCTTAAGAACATATTATGAAAAATCCAATTTCCCTATAGATATGTCAGACTGTGCTGTTTCTTGAGAGCTAGAACAAAACCTACTTTCAAGATGATTTATGCAATTTGGAACCAAATAGGTGGGTGTTCAGCTTAAAAAATTCTCATAGAATTATCACTTGCAATATTTCCACAATCTGGAACAGCTACTCATTTATCATTTTTCATCTGTTGTGCATCCACTAATGAGGAGCGAGGCACCACACTAAGCAGAGATTGAACAAACTCATGCATTGTTCTGCACTAAACAGCTGAGCCAAAGAGGAAATCATAAGGAGATTAAACAAATGGCTCTATAATGGAGATATGGAAGAGGTAGGAAAGGGACAGTGGTTCAGGGAGTTGTAAGAAAGTTCCAAAGAAAATGACATTATCATCTTCTCAACTCACCATTTGTTGGTGTGCATATTTACATATTTGTTTATGTTTAATGTAATAATGTAAGGTATTACATTTTAATGTAATAGTATTTGATCCATGAAAAAGTGTAATATACCTGTATTATATACTAAAGCACAGTAATAAAATGAATATCCATTAAACCACCATCTAATTTATAAAGTAAAATTTTACAATATCATTTCATCTAAGTGTTCCTCCTTACAACTGCCTCTCCCACAAATGTGAGCGCACTATAAATGCTATCTTTATATCCTTTTTTATTTTCATTTACATACAATACTTATATATTCATTCATAAACGTTCAATTGCCAGTTTATCTTTTTTTGGACCTTTGTAAAAGGAGTATCTTACTGTAAGTAGGTCTCCTGAATATGAATTACATCATATTCATGCATATTGTACCACATATCTTCATTTCATTCATTTCCACATGCAAAATATCTGAGTGGGTGAATGAATCCTTCTACATGCCCATTTTTTTCTGAAAATTTGAGGTCTCTCTTTCCTTATTTCTCTTTCCCTTCTTTCTTTCCTGCATCTCTCTCTCTTTCCCTCCCTTCTTCTTTCTTTCTCTTTTCCTCCCCTTCTTTCCCTCTCTTCTTCCTTTTTTCTTTTATTTCCTTCTTTGTTTCATTCCATCCTTTCTTCCTTCCTTCTTTGTTTTTCCTTTTTTTTCTTTTTTCTTTTTTATTACAGCAGTTTTACAATAAGCATTCTTCTTTTTCTTTTCTTTTCTTTCTTTTCTTTTCTTTCTTTTTTTTTTTTTTTTTTTTGAGACGGAGTCTCGCTCTGGTCGCCCAGGCTGGAGTGCAGTGGCGCGATCTCAGCTCACTGCAAGCTCCGCCTTCAGGGTTCACGCCATTCTCCTGCCTCAGCCTCCTGAGTAGCTGGGACTACAGGTGCCCGCCACCGTGCCCGGCTAATTTGTGTGTGTGTGTGTGTGTGTGTGTGTGTGTGTGTGTGTGTGTTTAGCAGAGACAGGGTTTCACCGTGTTAGCTAGAATGGTCTCGATTTCCTAACCTCGTGATCCACCCGCCTCGGCCTCCCAAAGTGCTGGGATTACAGGCGTGAGCCACCGCGCCCGGCTAATTTGTGTGTGTGTGTGTGTTTAGCAGAAACGGGGTTTCACCGTGTTAGCCAGGGTGGTCTCGATCTCCTGACCTCGTGATCCACCCGCCTCGGCCTCCCAAAGTGCTGGGATTACAGGCGTGAGCCACCGCGCCTGGCCACAATAAGCATTCCTGTAGCTCTCTTGACACTTGACAGAGAGAAATCATAGAATGTATTCCATGGGAGTGAAATTGTTGGATCATAGCTGATGTAAATTTTCAGCCTCAAAGATTAACGACTGCTTATTTCTGCTTATATTTATACTTCCTCCAGCAATTGGTTGACTCATCTCCTCTCTGATTGTTGGATCTGTCTGGTTTTGTAACTGTTGTGGGATTATCATCAATGGGAATAAAATCAGGCCAATAGTTTTTAAATGCTAATTTGTATTTCCCTTGGTACTAATAAAGTTAAACATCTTTCACGAGCTTGTTTGCAACATGTTTCCTCTTCTGTGAGATGCCCGTTTGTGTCCTTTTTTCAATTTTCTATTGAGTTTTGTCCTTTTCTAACTGATTGGTAAGAGTCTTCCTAATGCTTTGCAAATTTCATGTACTGCAGACATTTGTTTGTGTTTTGTCTTTTCACTGTCTTTAGGTGTTTTTTGCAGAGAAGTTTTTAATGAACATATAGTAAAATTTGTCCATTTTAAATGCTTAACATGTATTTTAATTTGTCTTTCCCTAGCTCAAATTTAGAAAAAAAAAAAAATCTTATTTTCTTTTAAGGTCTCAAATATTCCCCTTGAACCATTCCCCTTTTCCTATCTAGAATTAACTTATGTGTATGGTGGAAAGTAAAAATCCAATTTAAGGATCCAATTTATGTGGGCAGTTAATTGTTCAGTCTCACATTTTGAATACTCTTTCTTCCACGATGATCTTTAATTGCACCTTTGTGATATATTAAGTTATAAAACACAGTCTTATTTCCCAGATCTTCATTTTGTTCCGTGGGTCAATGTTTTTGTATCTCTGTACCAATAACATATTGACTTTATCACTAGAGGTTTACAATATGCATTGATAGCTGGTAGGGTACATTATTCAATTTTGGCCATTTTTGGTCTTTACTCCTCCAGATAAATTTTCAAATTAGTTTGTCAAGATTCATGAAAAACGCTGTTGGTATTTCGGTCAAAATTGCATTGAATTTCAGATAAATTAAAGGACAACTGATGTGTATATGATTTTGAGCTTTCATTTTTATAGGAATAGTATAGATCTTCATTTCTTTTGGTCCTTCAGAAAAATTTGGTTTGATCTAGAGGCTGATCTCCTCCACCAATTCTATAGCTTAGCAAAATTCTGGCTCAGTTGGTATGAATTCAATAAAGCTCTAGACCAGCATCATCTTTTCCAATAGGTACATGACGCAAGCCACATGTGTAATTTAAATTTTTTTAGTAGCCATAGTATTTAAAAAGTGAAAAGACACAGATGAAGTTAACTTTAATAAAGTGTTTATTCAACCTACTATATCTAAAATGTTATTTTGACATTAAAGCAATATAAAAATTAATAAGATATTTTGCATTTTATTCTAATTTTCTCTTCAAACTCTAGTGTGTATGATTAAAGCACATCTCACTTTGAACTAACCTCATTGGAAGTACTCAATGGCCATATGTCACTAGGGACTTCTGTATCAGTACAGCTGGAAAACTTCCCCATTTCTGTTAAGGTCACTCTTCTGAACAGGAAATGTCCTTGAATACATAGTTACATGGAGGTTCTTTGGCCCTTTTTTTTCAGCTATAATTATTAGTGAAATAGTCCTCTACTGGAAGCCCATTCATGAAGCAATCTATAGAGTGACACCGAAACAGTATAAAGAAGAGACTTGGTCCTGGCAGATAAGAGACAATGTAACCAAGGCCCCATGGGTCACACATGACTAGGCATATTTCCTCCCCTAACTATTTTTGCCTCCCTTACAAGCTGACACAAAGTACATGCCAGAAGGGGGGCCTCTCCTGATTCAGCTGACCAGGCTGAACTCCTAACCATAAAAAGAAGAAACCAACTCTTTACCTCTTTGAGTAATGTCTTCTGAGGTTACTGAAGCCAGACTCTGGCATTTCCAGAAAGAACCAGACCAGATCCAGGCAGCATAAAGACAAGATAAACTACAGTGCTGACCTTTCAGGGAGTTTTTCCTCACTATAATCTCACTATAGTATTGAAAATCACACCCAGGGGTGGAGACTCAACATGCTAACAACACATACAACACACTAAGAAACATGTTGTATTAGTCCACTCTCACACTGCTGTAAAGACATACTTGAGGCTGGGTAATTTATAAACGAAAGAGGTTTTATCAGCTCATGGTTCTGCAAGCTGTACAAGCTGTTCTGCTTCCGGGGATGCCTTAGAAAACTTACAATCATGGCAGAAGGCAAAGGGGAAGTAGGCACGTCTTCATATGGCTGGCAGGAGAGAGAGAAAGAGAAGAGCTATACACTTTCAAAGAACCAGACCTCATGAGACCTAACTCACTATCAGGATAACGACAAGGGGGAAATCCACCCCCTGATCAAATCACCTCCCACCAGGTTCCTCCCTCAACTTTGGAGATTAGAATTCAACATGAAATTTGGATGGAGACACAGAGCTAAACCATATCGGATGTTAAAGTGCAGCAGGTGCTGAAAGTTCCCTGCCTCTAGATGCCTACATGTCACTCCTTTTCTGGCCTCAGCTTCTATAAAATGACAAGAGCCAAGCCCTTCAGAGACCTGGCACTGGGATCCTTTTCCCATGCATTGCTCCCTTGCTTTGCTCAAGCTGCAAGCCTATTAAAGCTTGCCTGAGAAAAATTTCTGTTTGACCTGGTGTTCATTTCTATTTATCCAAGAGTGAAGACTCAAGGTCTAAGCTACAGTAACAATATCTGCTTGAAAAGAATGCTCATTTTGCACTTGGATGCTGAACTCTATGTTTGTTTAATCAAGCTTATTGATTACATTATTCATATCACGTTATGAATAAATATTTTGTCTGATCGATTAATAATTGGGGGAAATTTGCTAAAATCTTACACTATGGTAGTGGAGTTATCTACTTTCCTCTTTAGTTCTATTAATTTGGGCTTCATTTATCTTCTGGCTTTTAAAAAAATAGGTACATTCATATTCATAGTTGCTACATTGTGTGTATGTGGTGGGGGTGTGTGAGACACACAGAGTCTCACTCTGTCACTCAGGCTGGAGTGCAGTGGTGTGTTCTTGGCTCAATGCAACCTCTGCCTCCCTTGTTCAAGCTATTCTCTTGCCTCAGCCTCCCGAGTAGCTAGGATACAGGGACACACCACCATGCTCAGCTAATTTTTGTATTTTTAGTAGAGATGGGGTTATACCATGTTGGCCGGGATGGTCTTGAACTCCTGGTCTTAAGTAATCCACCTGCCTCAGCCTCCCAAAGTGTTGGGATTACAGCTGTGAGCCACCTTGCTTGGCCTAGTCGCTACATTTTTTCAGTGAATATAATATTTTAATAGATTTATGGATTAGAATTGAGAACATAGAGACTGGTGTTTATCTTCCTGGTTTGACTCTTTGTCTCTTCACTAACTAGTTGTATGACTATAAGTTAGCATTTCAGTGCCTTAATTTCTTCATTGGTGAAATGAGGATAATGATAGTAGATATCTCATAGAATTGTGGTGAAAATAAAATGAAATATGTATCCAAGATTTTAGGAAAATGTCTAGCACATAGTGTTTGCTATATTGACATCAGCTATTTTTAGTTATTATCTTTCTTACAATGATAATCATAGGACTATTATTATAAAAACTATAAGGCTACTCTTAAAAGATAATTATAAGGATCATTCAGTAATGACTCATTCTATTGCCAATAATGTGTTTTGTCTTTGAAAGCCCACATTTTCTGATACTGATATTGCATTTCCAGCTTTATTTTATATGTATTTATCTAGTATAACATTTCTGACCTTCTGTACATTCAAACTTTTCATGTTTCAGGTTTAAATGTGTCTCTTCTATATGACATATAACATATTCCTCTGCATCAGACTCTAATCTGATAATCGATGGTAATTGTATTCGTGTAGATGTATTCTTTCTACAGATATATTTGGATTTACATGTATCACCCTACATTCTTACCTGAAAGTGTATTATTTGACAGTTATTTTTCCTCAGCACTTGGAAAATATTTTTTCTTGCCTCTTATTTTCATTGTTGATATGAGGAAGGCTTCTATTAATCACATTTTGATTATTTTGCAGGTGTTGATTATCTGCCTTTCTTTCTACAGCTGCTTTTAAGAACTCTTTTTTGTCTTTTATTCCCTTTGAAAGTTTCAGCTAATACAGTAGCCTGATGTTCAATACCTCCTTCTCCTTCCTGCTGGCACAACTTCATTTTAGGATTTTGGAGGCTGCTATCAGTATTTTTCCTACAAAGCTACACTGCTTGTCCTTTGTGTTTCAGTTCAATGTATCTAGCATCAATTTCAGACCCTTTTTTGTTTTTACATTTTGATATGGTTTTTCTGTTCTCCCACCCAAATCTCACCTTGAATTGTAATAATCCCCATGTGTCAAGGGCAGTACTAGGTGGAATTAATTGGATAATGGGGTTGGTTTCCCCTATGCTGTTCTCGTGATGATGAGTGAGTCTCACAAAATCTGATGGTGTTATAAGCATCTGGCATTTCCCCTGCTGACACTCATTCTCTATCCTGCCACCCTGGGAAGAAGTGTCTTCTGCTATTATCGTAAGTTTCCTGAGGCCTCCCCAGCCAAGCAGAACTGTGAGCTAATTAAACCTCTTTTCTTTATAAATTACCCAGTCTTGTATATTTCTTCATAGCAGTGTGAGAACAGATTAATACTGTAAATTGGTATCACAGAGAGTGGGGTGCTGCTATAAAGACATCTGAAAATGTGAAAGCAAATTTGGAACTGGGTAACAGGCAAAGGTTGGAACAGTTTGAAGGTTCAGAAGAAGACAGGAAAATATGGGAAATCTTGAAACTTCTTAGAGTCTTAAAGGGCTCAGAAAACATGAATATGTGGGAAGCATTGGAACTTCCTAGAGACTTGTTGAATGGCTTTGACCAAAATGCTGATAGTGATATGGGCAATGAAGTCCAAGCCAAGCTCATCCAGATGGAGATAAGAAACTTGCTGGGAGCTTGAATAAAGGTCACTCTCGCTAGGCAAAGAGACTGGTGGCCTTTTTTTCCTCTGTCCTAGAGATCTGTGGAACTCTGAACCTGAGAGAGATGATTTAGGGTATCTGGCAGAAGAAATTTCCAAGCGGTAAAACCTTCAAGAGGAAGCAGAGCATAAATGTTTGAAAAATTTGCAGCCTGACAATGCAATAGAAAAGAAAAACCCATTTTTGTAGACAGAAATTCAAGTCATGCTGCTGAAATTTGTAGAAGTAATGAGGAGCAGAATGTGAATCACCAAGACATTGGGGAAAATGTCTCCAGGGCATGTCAGAGACCTTTGTGGAATCCCCTCCCGTCATAGTCCTGGAGGCCTAGATGGAAAAAATTGTCTCATGGGTCTGGCCCAGAGCACCCCTGCTCTGTGCAGCCTCCGTACATGGTGTCCTTCATCTTGGCTGCTTTAGCTCGAGCTGTGGCTAAAAGGGGCCAGTATACAGCTCAGGCCATTGCTTCAGTGGGTGCAAGCCCCAAGCCTTGGTGGCTTACATGTGGTGTTGGGCCTGTGGGTGGACAGAAGTCAAGAATTGAGGTTTGGGAACCTCCAACTAGATTTCAGAGCATGTATGGAAGTGCCTGGATGTCCAGGCAGACCTTTGCTGCAGGGGTAGACCCCTCACGGAGAACCGCTGCTAGGGCAGTGCAGAAGCGAAGTGTGGAGTCAGAGTCCCCACGCAGAGTCCCCACCAAGGAACTGCATAATGGAGTTGTGAGAAGAGGGCTACTGTCCTCCAGACCTCACAATGGTGTATCCACTGACAGCTTCCACCATGAATCCAGAAATGCTGCAGGCACTCAACGCCAGACATGAAAGCAGCTGGGAGGGGGGCTGTACCCTGTAAAGCCACAGGGCAGAGCTGCCCAGAGCTATGGGAGCCCCCCTCTTGCATCAGTGTGACATGGACATGAGACATGGAGTCAAAGGAGATCATTTTGGAACTTTAAACTTTAATGACTGCCCTATTGGATTTCAAACTTGCATGGAGCCTGTAGTCCTTTTGTTTTGGCACATTTCTCCCTTTTGGAATGGGTGTATTTACTCACTGACTGTACCCCCATTGTATCTAGGAAGTTACTAATTTGCTTTTGTTTTATAGGCTAATACACAGAAGGGATTGCCTTGTCTCAGATGAAACTCTGGACTTGCATATTTGAGTCAATGCTACAATGAACTAAGACTTTGGGGGACTATTGGAAGGGCATAATTGTGTTTTGAAATGTCAGGACATGAGATTTGGGAAGGGCCAGAAGTGGAATGATATGGTTTGGCTCTCTGTCCCCACTGAAATCTCATCTTGAATTGTAATAATCCCCACGTGTCAAGGGTAGTACCAGGTGGAAGTAATTGGATCATGGGGGTGATTTCCACCACACTGTTCTCCTGATAATGAGTGAGTCTCACAAGATCTGATGGTGTTATAAGCATCTGGCATTTCCCCTGCTGGCACTCTTTCTCTATCCTGCCACCCTGGGAAGAGATGCCTTTGCCATGATTGTAAGTTTCTTGAGGCCTCCCCAGCCATTGCAGAAGTGTGAGTCAATTAAACTTCTTTACTTTATAAATTACCCAGTCTTGGGTATTTCTTCATAACAGCATGAGAACCAACTAATACACATTTTTAGAGGGTTCTTGATATAGGAAATGGGGTAGTGTGTATTTGAAAGTTCCCTCACTTCTGCAAACCCTGTCAACACAACATTAAAAGTATGCTTTATTAAGGTTTTACTTGTTTTTTTCTGCAGTAGAGTCCTTCAGTATTTAGATACTCCTCTGGGAGTGAAACTTCTTCATTTGTATTTTTAAAAGCACTTCTGCTTTCTACAATTTCATTTCACCACCTAAAAATCTTGTAGGAAATTAATGGCTTATCTCTTATGTTTGTATAAAAATTGGTTTCCAAGTTGTCTTTTGATTTTTTAAATGAGAGTTTTCATTTTTTAAAAAAAGTTGTAAGTGTTTATATGTGAAAATTATTTAATATAACTCTATGTCTTCTGGCTTTGTTTCCATGTTTATAAAATCTCCTTCAACACACAATTCCATATATATTTACAAATATTTTTCTAGTATATTTATGTTTTTATCTATTAACATTTATATGTATTTTATCTAAAGTTTATTTTAAAGATATGACCGAGTGGGAGTTTCATTTAAATTTTACTGCAGTGATTATTCAATTTTTCTAATTTTATTCACTGCACAAATCATTCTTTCATGCTGATTTTAAATGCCGTGTCTATCAGAACAAATTATCTTTATTTCTTGGTCATTTTTCTGGTCCTGCTATTCCAACCATCTCTTCCCATTTATTATTTTCAGTGTCTTTGTGTTGTAATTAATTCAGGTCTATAGTAGAGTAAAAGTATTAATGCAAATATTTCATTATGGTTTTTCTTTTTGGATTTTCTTGACTCCTGGTATACTGTAAATATCCTTCAATGGAGATTTAAAAAAATGTACTAAGGTTGTAATTGTTAAATTTTAAAATTAATTTTGAGCTAATCTCTTCATTTACATTCCTTTTCAAGCAATTATTTGTTTCTTGATTTATGCAACTTGTTAATACCTATTATTAGAATTTTGTATTCTCCTTATATGGATCCCCTAAGGTTTATTCCTAAGATGAGTGTATTTATTTATTTATTTATTTTGTTAGGGAAAATTTCAAAGATACCAAAAGTAAAAAGAATAGTACAATGAACTGGGTTTTTTTTTTTTTTTCCCCCATTACTTGGATTCAATAATTATCAGTTTATGGCTACTTTTGCTTCATCTATGTCCTTGCCCAGGTTTAAAGCACCCATTTTATTTTGAAGCAAATTCTAAAAACTGTGTAATTTTATATGTGCTATTATTTCAATAAGAATCGCTAAAAAGATAAGGGCTCATTGTTTTAAATACGTTAACATTATCACAAAGCAAAAATTAAATATAACTTCACAACAAATAAGTTAAACTCTCTATGCCACAGTTTTCTCATCTAAAACTGGTAGTAATATGATTTATCTCTTAGGTTTATAAATAAAAGTTACTAAAATTGTTAATAATAAAACGATCTTTTTAATTTTTTTCTATTATACTATGGGTTTCATTGAGGTGTTTTGTGTTGAATCATTATGCATTTGGATCATGAAGACTCTCTGGTAATTATATATTGATATTATAATATATTTCTGGATTCCAGTGATGAATACCTTACTATGTACTTTTATATCTATCTCATAAGTGAGATTACTTTCTAGACCTTTAATTCATTTTCCTCAGTTTTTTAATGTCTGAGTTTTACTAGCTCATTTCACTCGTTTTCTTTATTTCACTGGAGTGATTTGACTATGATCAGATTTACTTGTTATTAAAATATTTGAAGCTTGTTTATGTAAACAGGAAACATATGGTATTGACAATATTTGGGAAAGTAGTTCTTTTTCAATTCCTTCACCTGATTTTATTTCTTCTCTTTCTGCCTTTATTTTTTTTTCTCTCCCTTATTTTTAGTCGACACACGATACAGTTGACCCTTGAACAACGCTGGGGTTAGGGGTGCTGACTCCTTGTGCCATTGAAAATGTTTGTATAGCTTTTAACTCCCCCAAAACTGAATTACTAATAGGCTACTGTTGACTTAAAGCCTTCCTATAACATAAACAGTTGATTAATACATATTATGTATGTGTTATTTTCTGCGTTCTTACAGTAGAGAAAAGAAAGTGTTATTAAAAAATCATAAGAAAAAATACATTTACAGTGCTGTGCTATATTTATTGACACCATAAGTTTACATAGTCTGTTTAAAAGATGAATTACCTGTATGAAATGGTGAGTAAGTGCAACTGCACCCCTCAATCTACAGTACATATCAAGCAGTTCGACTTTTTCTTGTAATGTCATGACTTTTTTTCTGCTTCTTGGAAGCACTTTCAGCATCTCTAGTGGCACTTTGTATGGGTCCCTTGGTGTCATTCAAGGTTTATGGTATTGCACTAAACACAATGAAAACTAGGTGAGAACTGAAGGAGGACAATTTTTACTATAATACGCAATTTACTGGAGAGATGAACTGTTCATGCCGAGATGATTAGCATCTCACCGTGTTCTAAGCAGATACTTGCACTTGGAACACTTGAGTTCACCATAACCGCAACAGGAGGTGGCTATGACATTATTATACTATTACAGTAGTACTACAGTTAATTTTTTGCAGTTATGATTTAATACTGCAACTTTGTTTGTTTACATTTCTCTCTACTGCAAATGGCATCACATACAGTCCATAAGTGTTTATGTGCATAAGTTTCAATAAATATAAACTTTGTATAATAGACGTGTGTATTTTATGGTAGTAAATGATAACGTAAACTAGTACCTACATATATTTTATGCATTTATGAGATACCTCAGCTATTCTTAAGATTTTATGATATTTCTAGGTTATGCAGTTCACCTATGAGTTTTTCAAATTGCTGCAAATCACCAAAAATTTTTCTAACATGTTTATTGAAAAAATGTTGCATATAAGTGGATCCATGCAGTTCAAACCTGTGTTGTTCAAAGTTCAAGTGTAATTGTACATATATGGGAAACAGAGTGATGTTTCGATACATGTATACAATGTGTAATGATCAAATTAGGATAATTAGCATATTAATTACCTCAAACAGCTATCAGGGGCTGGGTGTGGTGGCTCACATCTGTAATCCCAGAACTTTGGGAGGTTGAGGCGGGAAGATCACTAGAAGCCAGGAGTTCAAGGCCAACCTGGGCAACAATGAAACCCTGTCTCTACAAAAAATAAAATAAAATGAAATCATTTCTTTGTGTTGAGAACATTCAAAGTCCCTTTTTATCGTTTTGAAAGTACGCATTAAATTATTTTAACTGTATTCACCATACAGTGCTATAGAACACTAGAACTTTTACTTCCTATCTAGTTGTAATTGTATCTGTTAACCATCTTGTTCCTATATTTCCTTCCCTCTACCCTTCCAAGCCTCATAACCAGTATTCTACTCCCTACTTCTATGACTTCAAAGTTTTTAAGCTTCCGCATGAGTGAAAACATGCAGTATGTATCTTTCTGTGTCTGACATTTCAATCAACATGATGTCCTTCAGGCTCATCCATGTCACTATGAATGATAGGGTTTCATTTATTTAGGACCAAATAGTATTCCATTGTGCATATGTACCACACTTTCTTTATCCATTTATTCATTGATAGGCATTTAA
Organism: Theropithecus gelada; assembly: GCF_003255815.1. Taxonomy (NCBI): domain Eukaryota; kingdom Metazoa; phylum Chordata; class Mammalia; order Primates; family Cercopithecidae; genus Theropithecus; species Theropithecus gelada. The sequence continues at coordinate 55,990,645 of NC_037681.1, forward strand.
GTTGATTCCATATCTTGGCTATTGTGAATAGTATTGCAATAAAAATGGGAGTATAGATATCTCTTTGACCTACTGATTCCCTTTCCTTTCAATAAATACCCGGTAGTGGGATGGCTGAATCATACAGTAGTCCTATTTTTAGTTTTTGGAGAAGCCTTCATACAGCTTCTTATAATGACTGTACTAATTTACATTTACACCAACAGGGTATAAGGATTTCCTTTTCTCTGCATCCTCACTAGCATTTGTTATTTTTTACCTTTTTGACAATAGTTATTCTACCTGGTGTGAAATTAGATAAATGTGGTTTTGATCTGCATTTTTCTGATGATTAGTGATATTGAGCATTTCCTCATGTACTTTTTGGCCATTTGTATGTCTTCTTTTAAAATATATATCTATATATATATTCAAAACATTTGCCCACTTTTTAATCAAATTATTTGTTGTTGTAGTTGTTTCGCTGTTAAGTTTTTTGAGTTCTCTGTGTATTCTAGATATTTGTCTCGGATGAAAAGCATGCCACACTCTCCCATTCTACAGGTTTTGACTTCATTCTATTCATTGATTTCCTTGATGTGGAGAAGATTTTTAGTTTGATATAGTCCTATTTGTCCACTTTTTTGTTGCCTCTGCATTTGAAGTCTTACCCATAAAATATATGTGCGTTCCAATGTCCTGAAGCATTCCCCTACATTTTCTTCTAGTAGTTTTATAGCTTCTGTGTTACATTTAAGTGCTTAATCGATTTTGAATTGATATTTGTAAATGTGGAGACATAGGGATCTACTTTCATTCTTCTGCATATGAATATCCAGCTTTCTTAGCACAATTTATTGAAGAGGGTGTCCTGTCCCTAATGCATATTGAAATTCAGTTGGCTGTAAATATGTAGATCTACCTCTGGGTACTCCATTCTGTTCTATTGGTCCATGTGTCTGTTTTTGACCAGTGTCATGCTGTTTTGGTTACTATAGTTTTGTGGTATATGGTGAAGTCAGGTAGTGTCATGTATCCAGCTTTGTTCTTTTGGCTCAGTATTTATTTAGCTATTCAGGGTCTTTGGTGGTTCCATATGAATTTTAGGATAGATGTTTCTATTTCTATGAAGAATGTCATTGGTATTTGATAAGAATTGCACTGAATCTGTATATGGCTTTGGGTAGTATGCCTACTTTAACAATATTAATTCTTCCAGTCCATAGTCATTTTTTTTTCCTCTCCAATTTCTTTTATCCATGTTTTATAGTTTTCATTGTAGAGAACTTTTACTTCCTTGGTTCAATTTATTTATAGATATTTTACTTTTATAAGGGATTGCTTTCTTGATTTCTTTTTTGGCTAGATTGTTATTGGGTATACAAATGCTACTGATTTATGTATGCTGATTTTGAATCTTGCAACTTTGCTAACTTTGCCAATTAGTTCTAAATGCTTTTTTGGTAGATTTTTTAGGATTTTCTATATAAAACATCATGTCATCTGCAAACAGGGACAATTCAACTTACTCTTTCCAATTTAAATGCCCTTTATTGATTTATCCTGCATAATTGCCCTGGCTAGGACGTTCCAGTACTATGTTGAAAGTGGGCATCCTTGCCTTGTTCTAGTTCTTCAGAGGAAATGCTGGAAACTTTTCTGTATGATGCTAGCTTTGGCTTTGTCACATATGGCTTTTATTGTGTTGAAGTATGTTGCTCTTATACCTAATTTGTTGAGAGTTTTTATCAAAAGCTTTTTCTACATCAATTGAGATAATTATATTGTTTTCGTTCTTCATTCTTTGATGTGATGTATCACATTTATTGATTTGTGTATGTTGAATCACTCTTGCATCCCTAGGATAAATTCCACTTGATCCCAGTGTATCATCTTTCTGATGTGCTGTTGATTCCACTTTGCTAGTATTTTACTGAGGTTTCTGGCATCTATCAATTCATCAGGAATATTGGCCTGGAGTTTTCTTTTGGTTGATTTTGTTTGTCTGGTTTTGTTATTAGATTGACGCTGGCCTCACAGAATGAGTTAGGAAGAATTATATCCTCATCATTTTTTGGGGATAGTTTGAGAATTTGTGTTGAATTATCTTCAACAGTTTGTTAGAATTCAACATTAGAGCCATCTGGTCCTGTATTTTTCTGGTGAGAGACTTTTTATTAATGATGGAATTTTGATACTCATTATTGGTCTGTTCAGATTTTCTCTTCCTTCCTTGGTAGGTTATATGGGTCTAGAAATTTGTGCATTTATTGTAGGCTTCATAATTTTTTGATGTATCATTTTTTTACAGTCTAATTTCTTTGGTATCAGTTGTAATGCTTCCTCTTTCATTTCTCATTTTATTTATTTGGGTCTCAACTTTTTTCTTAGGCTAGAAACAGTTAACAGTTAACAGTTTGTCAATTTTGTTTCAACTTTCAAAAATCTAACTTTTCATTGATCTTTTGTATTTTAGTCTCTATTTTGTTTAGAGAAATGGTTTATTATTTCTTTCTTCTGCTCTGATCTTCCTTATTTCATTACTTCTACTAATTTTGGGTTTCATTTGTTCTTGCTTTGTAGTTCCTTGAGGTACATCATTATGTTGTTTACTTAAAATCTTTCTGCTTTTTTGATGTAGGTATTTATTGTTATAACTTTCCTGTTAGTACAGCTATTCCAGTATCTGATAAGTTTTGATGTGTCTTGTTTTATTTTATTTTAAATTAAAATAAATTGTTTTAAATAAATTATTTTAAAGAAATTAAATTAAAATAAATTATTTTAAATAAACAAATTTATTTATTTCAAAAAATATATTTCAAAAATTTCAAAAATGTATTTCAAAAAATGTTATTCAAAAAATATATCTTCTTAATTTCTTCTTTGACACATTAGTAATCCAAAAGCAAGTTATTTAATTTCCATGTATTTGTACAATTTCCAAAGTTCCTTTTGTTATTTATTTCTAGTTTTAGTTTTCTTTGTCATCTCAGAAGATATTTGATATCATTTTGATTTTTTAAAATTTACTGTGACTTGTTTTGTGATGAAATAATGAAAATAAGTAATGAAATAATGGTTGATCCTGAGCATGTTCCATGTGTTCATGAGAAAAATGTATATTCTGAAGCTGTTGAATGAAATGTTCTGTATATATCTGGTATGTCCATTTGATCTAAGTCTATTTGATCTATCTATTGTAGTTTAAGTCCATTGGTTCTTTGTTGAATTTCTGTCTTTATGATCTAATGCTGAGAGTATCTAATGCTGAAAGTGGCATTAAATTCCCCAACTATTATTGTATTGGGATATATCTCTCTCTTCAGCTCTAATAATTTTTGCTTTATATATCTGGGTGGTCTGTGATTAGTTGCATATATAGATGCAACTAAGCCACAGAGATGTGGCTTCACCCCTGGGTCTAGCTGATGTCATGATGCTGCAGCATTTTGGGTGGATGTGGGGGTATATCAGCAGGGCCTCAGGAATGTGGAGGTTCACGGGCTTTTGGTCACAGAACAGAATGTACTCTGGGAATAGCCTTGCTCTCAACATGTCACCATGCTGCAGCCTGGGCCATAGGGTGTGAGGGTACCCAACAAGAATTCCCACTCTAGAATAGAGTACAGTCACATGGACTCCAGGCAGCTCTTTTTAGAAACCTAGGGCCTGTGAGGCCTCAGAGTCTTTTCTGTAGCTATAATTGCAGGTGTCTGTGCTGGGAATGTGGACTGCTGGGGATCTCCCACTTACCTTGTCCCTGAAATGGAGAGTCCCTATAAAGGCAAGGTGATCCAGGCTAGCTGCTTCATTTCCTTCTCTGTGCTGCTGTTTTGAGTTTACATGCCTCAGAGGGTTTTTTTCTTTCCTTGCTGAATTCCAGTGTTCTGTTATTTGATGTGCAGTTATGTATTTGCTGTTTTGGTCCTTTTTTTGAGGAGGTGAGTGCTGAATGCTTCTAGTCAGCCATTTTGATGTTCTCTTTCTTAAAGTCAGAGTTCTAGTTAACATGCTCCCTGATACCCTAAAGGATATTATGTATTAATACAGTCTTTTGTTTTCTTTTTTTTTTTTTTTGAGACAGAGTCTTGCTCTGTTGCCCAGGCTAGAGGGCAGTGGCACAATCTCAGCTAACTGCAACCTCCACCTCCTAGGTTCAAGCAATTCTCCTGCCTCAGCCTCCTGAGTAGCTGGGACTGCAGGCACATGCCACCACACCTGGCTAATTTTTGTATATTTAGTAGAGATGGGGTTTCACCATATTGGCCAGGCTGGTCTTAAACTCCTAACTTCAGGTGATCCTCCCTCAGCCTCCCAAAGTTCTGGGATTACAGGCACTAGTATTGGTTTTTAAAGACATAAGCCACTGTGATCGGCCTTGGTATCTGTTATTTAATTTTTCCTTATGGTCTTTCTCTCTCATAGAGTGATAAACCATTCATGACAAAATGCTTTCAATAAATGTTAACTAAATAAATGAACGAATAAGTAAATGTACATATAAAGCATGTAATACTCTGACTGACAAAGACATCAGCTGCTTTTGTTTGTTTGTACCTACCAAAAATAAAATGAAATTTCAATCACAGATATTTAGGATAAAGATGATAATCGGCTCCAAAATTACTTTGTTCTTTTGGACCCCTTAAAACACCAGAGTTCCCAAAGTATGTGAATTGCCTGTCTTTGGTTACCTTTTTCTATAGATATATAGATAGATACATATGTATATAAACATATAAATCTGTATCTACATATACACATACACATATATCTATATATATACTGATACATATATCTATATATCTCTATCTATCTACAGCTATACAGATATATGTATCTGTAGAAAATATATATATTCCCTGGTCTGGGTCTCCTAAGGAATCTAAATTGATAAATAATACTATGTACTGAGAATAAGAAAGAAACAAATATATGAAAGGATAAGTGAGAAACAAACTTTCTCAACATCACAGATTATATGATAATGACATCAAGCTTTCTTCATGCAGATAAAAAGTAGATAAACTCAGCAAGTGATGATGTTAAAGGCTATAAATTTGTTTTTCAGTTTGCAGGGGACTTGCTCTCATTCCTGGGGGAAAATATTCAGTATGACTGAGACTCAGTGTCTTTATCTCTTACACATAATAACATGTTTTACAGGGATTTAGCCCAATAACTTAATAATAATTAAAACTCTGAAAGAAAAATAAAAAACAAGTAAGAACTATTAAAATAACTGTAGACATTATATAGCAATAAAAGGAGAATTTTAGATCATATAAAAGCTTTGTTTCTCAAATCTACTTAGCATTAAGCTTGAAATCGTGAAATGTCTCAGGTTTCTGTTTTAGATCTGAAAATGAATTCATACACACCAGCAGTTTTTGTCAGCTTTACGGCTCAGTATAAAAATTAATCTTGGACAGGCACGGCTGTTTCTCAATTTCAACTGTCCTAGGAAGAAAACAATTTTTTTTTCAATGAGTTATGCACATTTTGCTTCCATTCAATGTCATATGCTAGTTCATGCCCTGCACATTTGAAACATACTTGCTTAGATGATGTTCTGGCTGTTTCTTTCATATTTTGCTTGGTTTCACTATATTTCATGTTTTTGTTGTCTTTTTACAAAATATATACTTTGAGGTTTTATACATTGCTTGATTTTGTTTTTGTTTTTATGTCTCCATTTTGAGGAAGTTGGTAGAATGGATGTAGCCTGCTATGTATACAGAACAACTATTAAAATACTTTACGGTAAAAACTAAATTTTCCAGAGACTCACTGAAAGCAATTTATTCTTAGTGAATCTTGCTTATTCACTTTTTCAAGTTGCTATCTGTCTGATACAGGAGCCCCCTCCCATACAAATAAGTACAATGAGCATAGATGAATCTACGATCACGTTTTGCCCTTCAGGCCATGTTAAAGACAACCCTGGAAGCCCAACTGCAGACACTTAGCAGCACTCATCAAATGGTAATCATCTAGTGCCCAGCTGTTCATGTCAATGCAGTCAATATTCTGCAGAACAAGGAAAACAAAATCTATCTTTTGCTCAACACAGGACTACAGAATGATAGGACCTTTAAGTTAGGAGCCAATACTACATCTCCAATATGTCTCATTTTATGAATTAAACCTAAAAGTTTAACTCATAAAGCTATTTTTCACATTATCTAATCTATTCATTTTTAACATCTCCCATTTCATTTTTCCTTCACAAAGCATTTGCATCTTAAGCACAAAGATACAAAATATAACATTATATTTTTCTAGTGTTGTTTCCCTCAAATAATGCTTCACCCTCTCACATCCCTGTAAGACATAGATATCTCTTCTTTTTAGAGATGAACATAGCTTTTCTCTTGCCAGTTTCCAGCAGTTTTCCTGACATCAAATATAAAGACACAGCAGGAGGTCCATGGTTGCCTTTTAGGGAATGAGAAGTCGAAGCTAAAGCAGATGCCACATTGGTTTGCAAACAGGATTTTTAAAGCCTCTATAATTAGCCTCTCTTCCACTACTGCATTACCTTCAGCAGTCCTTGTTTTGAGATTTTCTAATCTCAAGAGACACTTAATTTATAAAACTAGGTGTTAATTTACACATAGCAGCAGCGCTAGACAAGATGACTTTTGACATAATTACCACCATAACGGAAAGCATGTCTGAAGACTGGCATATAGTTATTCCTGTTTCTAAACCATATTTGACTTCATCAATAAGATTCGAGTATTATCAAAATTGCCCAAAGACCATTAACAAGATTTAATAGTTAAATGCCAAAACTATAAAGAATTAACTGTTCAAAAGTGTGTTCATCCTTAATTCCAATTTTATAGGGCCACCATTACTTTTGAAGAAAGATCAGCATATGCAACTAAATTTCTAAAGTCCAGTGTTTTTAAATACTGGAATATAAGCTGCAAAATCACAGATACATGCTTAAGAAATATTGCCCGTATCAGAGATGGAAAGGACAGCAAATGAGGCCTTGCTGAAATGATGCTACACTTTGGTTTTCCCAGGAAGCAGACTTTGAAATGGAGATTAGCCTGATGTAAATGTACTGGGGAGAGCTTTCAGAATTAACACCTGTGGAGAGAGTGAAGGAGGCAAGATTGGGCAGAGGGAGAAGCTGAAATGCATGCAATCACAGCAAGAGCCTTAGCTGACCCTGTAAGGAGCTCTGGAACTGAGATAATCATGGAAACCAAAAGGGTGTTTCGCCAAACTTAATTGTATTGAAACTCATTAGATAATGGGTGAATGTTACAACATTCAAACAGTATTTAGGTTTGACTAAATTGATCCGAGTTGCTTGAATATTGTTACCAAAACACCAGGGGTTCCATCTAGGTCCTGCTGCTTACCACACAGAAAGCCAATCACTGAGACTATGAGTATTGCTGGAGAAGAAAGTTCTAATCAGGTTCTGCAGCTGAGGAGATGGGAGATCTGTGTCAAATTCATCTCCTTGACCAACCAAAATTGGGGGTTTATCCAGTGAGGAAAGAAGGCAACTACATGTAGGTGAACATAAATTACGGAGGGGTAAGAAAGAGGAGTTGGTTTTCAGGTAGTAGATGGTCAGGTAGTAGATGGTCAATCTTGATGAGAGAGGGGTCTGGTGTCTCGTTATCTAGATGTGGTGATCTGGTAAATTTCAACTCCTTGATACTGTCTGAGGGGCCTGATGGTTGGTTTCCTGAGAAAAGAACTAATATTTTAAAAATGTAACTTTCTTATGTTTTAGGACTTGGAAGGGTCTATATTTGTTCAAAAGAAACCATAAACATCAGTTCTACCAGACAATCAGGCTGGTTTCAATATTGTAATTTGCCCTGGATTACAATTTGGAGCTCATTTGTGTTGTGGTTCTGGAAATTACATGAAACTCAACTGCCTACTTATGATAGTAGCTTAATAAAATTTTTCTTCCTTTTATATTGAGATTGTTGTTACAAAGACTGTGTTTACTTCTCAATGCTCATACCAATATCCTGCAAACCACTGTTGACTCCTCTTTCTTCCTCATACCACCATCCAGATCTGTCATAAGCCTTTCAAGGTAAACTATTAAGTTTCTCTTGATTTTTCCTTTTATCTATCCCTTGTTACTATTTCCTTAATTCATTAGTTTTTCTTCCGGGGTCTGAAATAATCTTTTAACTGGTTTCTCAGATTTAACTCTTGTCCTCTTTGTTTTGTTATCTACTCATAGTCAATGTGGTCCATTAGAATTGAAGACTTTGTTATTTCATGCTTTTTTTTTTTTTAGCCCTTGGTGTGTAAGTCCAACACAATTAATAAGCGTACAGCTTCTACAGGATCTGGCACCTGCCAACATGTCTTTTCTATTTATTTATTTATTTATTTATTTATTTATTTATTTATTTATTTTTGAGATAGAGTCTCACTGTGTCACCAAGGCTGGAGTGCAGTGGCACGATCTCAGTTCACTGCAACCTCCACCTCCCAGGTTGAAGTGATCCTCCTGCCTCAGCCTCTCAGGTAGCTGGGATTACAAGCACATGCCACCACACCCAGCTAATTTTTGTAGGGACAGGGTTTCACCATGGCTGGTCTCGAACTCCTGACCTCAAGTTATCCAACTGCCTCTGCTTCCCAAAGTGCTGGGATTACAGGTGTGAGCCACCACACCTGAACTCCCACCAACATGTCCATTCTCATATTAGAAAACCCGTCCTTTCTCCCTTGCTTCTAGTTCAGTTCTTTTCATGTATCATCCTTTCTCCCACTATGGGCCTTTACCCATGTTATTCTGCAGGCGAAAATATGCTCCCAGAGCATTCATACTAACTTTTTCTCTCCACACAAAATAATTCTACCCACATTTATCTTTTGGGCCTCAATGCAAATATCTATTCCACAGGGAGGGCTTTCTTTCACAACTAGATTAAATACTCTGCTGTAGTTCTACCCCATGCTGCTTTTATGTATTATAAAAGCTCATCACACTTTGAATTATTTCAGTTCTCTGGTAGATTGGATGATTCTTTAGGATATAAATCTCATCTGAATTTTTCACCTAGAAAAGTATTTAAATACTAGGACAACTTGATTCTTTTTTCTTTTTTACTAAAAAATAACATTTTTTTCTCATTATAAAATGAGAAAATAATACACATCCACTGGGGAAAAATGCACTACAAATCTTATAATGCATTATAAAATCATGCACATCCAGTGGGGGAAAAATAGAAAAAAAAAAACAGACAGATTCAAAATTTAAAATGATCTATCATCCCACAGTCAAATGATAAGCACTGTTACTCTCTGAGTGATATCATTCCAGTTTTTTTTCTAAGAATGTGAAATCTGTATGAGCATATATTTTTATGCATACACAAAAGGAGGGGGGTGTGCACATGTAGGGTAGGGGAGAAAAACTATATTGTATAGAGATTTCACTTTCTGAATTTTTAAAATATAATGTAACGTAGAAGTATTCCTTTATGCCATTGAATATTCTCTTTAACTATGACTTTTAAGGATTCTGTACATATGAACCTACCATCATATAATTTATCGGTTATCTGTTTTGGGGTATTTAATTTGTTTCCAATTGTTGCCTTGTCTACATAATGCTTAATAAGCTAACATAATTTCAAAAGGGCAACTATGATTACTTAATTTAAATCAATCTTTCTTGGGCTCTTTGGGTAGATTAGTTCCAAAGAAACATAATAATTTTTAAAAAATAGATATTTGTTTTTCAATGGTAAAGTAAATATTGATGATGTTTTGTTTATTTTATTTTTCTATTGCCCAAATTGAGGGAAGGAAATAGGTGATGTAGCAATTGGCCCTCATTATACATGCTTCTTACAGTTGTTAGGTGGGAAAGAAGACGATCATATGTAAATATAATACAAATATAATATTATGCATATGATTGTAATAGCATACTTATAAATATATAACACATATATCTTTCAATGATAGACAAATTATATAATACACATATGTATAATAAAATAGCAAGTCTATTAGTACAAGAAAATTCTTAATAAAACAATAAAATATTCTGATACCAGGTTCACTGTTGTACCAACTGCCATTATGACCCAGAAACAAGTCAAAAACACAAGGAACCTGAGACGTATGCCATTCCAGGGAATGTAGAGTCATTAAATATAACAGCATTGACAAGTCACTTTTAAAACTTACAACAGTCTTACATTGAATGATTTCAACTTAGTCAAGGTAGCCTCTGTGAATGCATTAGAAAAAGCCAGGCAAAAAGAGCCCCAAATAGAAAAACAGACTAAAAATCTATAGTTGTTTGTAGGGGCTTCTCTGGCATGTGCTGATCTAGGCCTCGTCACTGCTCTGTTTTTAATTCTCTCACCATGTTCCAGCTGCAGTGTGTTTCCTGATGTTGAATATCTGCCATTTCAAAGAAAATCTTCTTTTGTTTCACAGAATATTTGTAATATTTTCACTCAGAGACCAAATTATTGTTTAATTCTCCAGACGGTTTAATAATAAAACTATTTTTCAGGTACCCTGACCTAGATTAAAATATACTGACAGGAAAACAGTTTATTAGAAGACACCTGAAAGTGCTGATTTATCATATATTCTCTATCACTGATAATGATAAGAATCATAATACACTTATACCGTTCATTATATACACTCTGCTAAGCAGTTTTCATGCTTAGCAATTTTGAATAATCCTCAGTAATCAAAACCCTGTGATGTTGAAATACTATTATGCCCAGTTATTGATAAGGAACAGAAAGTACAGAAAGTAACTTAAGCATGGAAAGTAGTAAAGGCAAATTTTGAACCCAGGAAGCCTGAGCTCTAGAACAAGTGCTTTGAATTTTTACATTCTGCTGCCTCTCATCAAGAGAACTGCTATCTTCCTAGATCATCGGACACAAAATATTGGATTATAGTAATTTAGGCCAAAACTTGAACCCTAAACTGAAGCTTAAATCAAATGTTAATCCCAATTCTTGATTACAAATGTTTTATTTTCTAACAATGTGCCAGCAAATCTTAGCATTGCTCCTTCTAAATCACCAGGAACTCTCCACTCCTGCCTTTGTCATTTCTTCCGAGGGCAACAGTTCTCCAAATACGCATTTTAACATCTTCACAAATGAATGCCTGCCACACTGTACATTTTGGCCTCCAGTCTATTTGATGCCCATCTCTTACCACCATTATTAATTCAAACATCTCTCAAATAACTCGAACTGCATAGTTAACTTCACCTAAACCACAAAGCAGAAAAAAATTATGCAGATGTGCGCAGCCAACATGGAAGTCCACTGATTTCTTGGGGCTAAATGTAATGAATTTTCATCACAAATTTTATGTTCATGAATGTGGAGAGAGGTTAATAGTAATGAACACTGTCAAAGACGACATTTGAGAAAATAGCATACAAGAGATTATAATATAATAATGTCACAAGCTGCAAATAAAGGAAAAACTAAGTTTGATATCTGGCTCCCTCTGTGATATATGCAAAACTTTGAACAAGTTGAAGAAACACTATGCCTCAGTAGTCACAGAAGTATATTATCTATGTATTTATATGATCTAATATATTTTATAAGATAAGCAATGTGTTTAATGCCATGACAAGGCATTAAGAATCTTTAAACCAGTGTGAATAGGAGTCAAGTCCTGCCTCCTGCTTCCTATTTCGTTCTCCTCTCAGAGATTAGATACTCCTCCTAATCTTTTTTTTTTCTTTTTTTTTGATACAGGGATCTCACTCTGTCACCCAGGTTGAAGTGCAATGGCACAATCTCCGCTCACTGCAATCTCCACCTCCCAGGCTCAAGCAATGGTCCCACCTCAGCCTCCTGAGTAGCTGGGACCATTGATCATGCCTGGTCAATTTTTTGTATTTTTGGTAGAGATTGGGTCTTGCCATGTTGTCCAGACTAATCTTGAACTTCTGAGCTCAGACAATCCACCCACTTCAGCATCCCAAAGTGCTGGGATTACAGGTGTGACCCACCACACCTGGCCTACTCCTACTCTTAATGGTGCTACAGAAGAACAGAAGTATGTCTTTTGTAACTGCTTTTGCTAAGCTTATGGACATAGGCCCTGCCTAGTACCAGAAGAGTAAAAATCTCTGGATACTTGATCTAAGGGGCCAAGAGGCAGGATGCTTTTATTCTCCAGGTTGGTAGATGGGATGGGTTGGAAGCCTTATGCCAGCATTGTTTTTACTTGGAACTGTTGTAATTTAGAAGACACAAACGTTACTAAGAGCTTAAACAAGCAAGGGCCAAAAATTAGTAACAATAAGATAGCTATCAAAAGTGCTGAGAGAGTTAAAAACCAGGTGAGACTTGCAGAGGCACCTTTGATAGTTGGCCAGATATAGTTGGGGGTCAGTGCCCTGGTTACATCTAGTAATCAGGTAGGTTGCTCATAGTTATTTTGAATGCTTTTTTTTTTCTTTCTTTCTTTCTTTCTTTTTTTTTTTTTTTTTTTGAGACAGAGTCTCACTCTGTCACCCAGGCTGGAGTGCAATGGCACAATTTCAGCTTACTGCAACCTCTGTCTCCTGGGTTCAAGTGATTATCCTGTCTCCTGAGTAGCTGGGATTACAGGTGCCCGCCCTCACCCAGCTAATTTTTGTATTTTTTTTTTTTAAGTAGAGACGGGGTTTCACCAGGTTGGTCAGGCTGGTCTCGAACTCCTGACCTCAGGTGATCCACCCACCTTAGGCTCCCAAAGTGCTGGGATTACAACTGTGAGCCACTGTGCCTGCCCAGGTTTTTTTAATGTTAATCTTAACTTGCTCAGAGTTGTTAATATATGTGTGGCAAGTTTTGTTAATAACTTCACAGACTCCACCTTGTTCAGCTAGTAAATAATCCAGTGTTGGTTTGTGATTGAGGACTACATTTTCCAAGGAGTCTAAGGACTCTTAAATTCCTTTTAATGCCTGCCCTGTGTTGGTGGCGAAGGTTTCTAGGCTTTGAATCAATTTTCTTAGGGTTGACTCATGGCAGGCAAAGCTACCCCAGGGTGCTGTTTGTCCTATCATGGTACCAATTCCTGTCAGAATTAATCCTATTCCTTGCTTACCTCTGGTATAATTGAGTCTTATTAGGTTAGAGACCATGACCCCAGAAGGGGCAAGGGTGGCTAATCTACCTTCACCTCTGTTTCAGGTTTTTGATATATATGGGGAAGCTAGTCCTAAGACAAAAAGTGACTCCCTGAAGAGTCAGGAATGGTTACAGGGTGTGACTTCTTCCTATCCATTGCCACAAAGAAAAATAAGCCCAGGTGTGGCACAAAAAGAAGCCCTACAGAGCATAATGTTTATCCTTTGCTGTCATATTGGGTCTGTAGAGATATTTTCCCCCTATACCAATGGGGATTCTCAGATAGTCTTTGTTTTCCAGTAGGGGGAAGTACTCCCACTCTCCCAGACTAGGCCATAGCCCCCAACAGACTGAATGAGTACCCCACTCCTAGCTGAAGGGAATGAAGTTTGGCAGGCCCCCACCAGCCCCAAAATCCTTCTAAGCAATGTAAGAGTGAAACACCAAAAGCTAAAATTAAGGTTACACATAAAGAAAAACCAAGAATAAACCATAGAATTAAGCTATATTGAGGGAAAATACTGCTCCCACAGACCTCTAAGACAAAACACTGTAGCATTAGGCTATAATAGCAGGTATGATCAAGGAAGAAAAGATAGTAGCTGACAAAAATTGCTAAAAACAGAGAGTTAAATGAATCTGAGAAACTTTAAAAAGAAAAAAATTAGAGGACTGGATTGAAAAGCAAAGTTTCTTGTCATGTAGGAAATTAACACCTTGAGAAAATTTGATTCATATATATTGACCAGTTTTTAGAGTCTACTACAAACGACTTTCTTTAATCTTAGCAAGTTTAATTATAAACAAAATTCCTTTCATAGATTCCCCGTTATGAACCTCATCCTGACTTACACAGACCATCTACAACATGCTTGAACGTTCTGACTTGTCCTATACTACCTCTTTCTTAAATAAGCAGTCATTTTACTCTACGACAAAACTTTACTATATAATATCCCTCCTCATAAAAGATTACTCTTTCTTTATAGTCTTCCTCATAAAACAAACAAAACAAACCAAAAAACCCCCTGCATTTTCTATCCATAATATTCTCTCTTTTTAACTCACTGATTCTCTCATATTTTGAACTTTCCCTTTAATAACTTCTGAATTAGACAATGTTTCTCAATAAAGAATACATTTCTGTGGCACATTTTATATAAATCTAGGAAGCAAGAAATCCTGAACTGCCCACCAGATATTGTCATTCTATAGATGAAAATTATTGCACCATTAAGACTTTAAACCACACAGTAAACTCAATATTTAAGCATCTATTCCATTTGCATGTATTTAACTCTTTCACTTTCAACAGTTTCACCTAGACTACCTCTAAGAACCAATATATCACACAAAACTAGTCACCATTGAAAACCATTTTAACCATTTTAAAGCCTATGAACATCAGTGATTTACCTAAATAAAAATCTTAATGTTAAATTTAAGACATAACATTCTCTTCAAACCGATAAGCTCTGACTAGTCTTGTTTAATTTATAAGAACTTTTTTTATCCATAAACCAATTTGATAGTATATTAGACACAACACATATCACAATACCTGTATGTACACCTAAACAAACACATTAAATAAAACTACCCATACAAGACAACTAGATTCAAGTTACTTACTAAATTGGGACTTATCTACCTGGACAAATTGTGTTTGCCTCAATATGTATGGAACAGAGGAGGAGGCAAAGAAGGGGATCCCATAGCATCAAATAACAAAGGCAGGGGGAAAACTGCATTGCTCAGGGTGAGATCTCAGAGTTCCCAAGCCACCAGAGAGCTCATTCAGCAGTGGGGAAACCAAAGAAAAATGTTCAGGCAGTTGCTTGTCTGCCACTGCAGTAAGCTGCTTGTTGGGTCAAGGATTCAAGACTCCCAGTAAAAATAAGCAAGGCAGCTTATTGGGGTTAGTGGAAGAAGGTTAGCACTAGTATTGATGGGGAGCCTTTTTTTGCTTCTCTTACCAGGGACAGTTAGGACTTTCTCATTATCAATGGCCCTCTAGCTCATGGTAGGCACACTGATTCTGGCCCAGGGCTGGTGAGTTCAGGGCTCTTTTCTGGGCATCCCAGACACAGATTTTGTGAAATTTTCTCAAGATAGGTAACCTTGAGAGGGAAGGGATTAAAGCAACTGTTAACAATTGCTCTTTCTCAGTATTTCTTTGATTTCATTTTTTGTTTGTTTTCACCTTTTTTGCTTTTCCTCTATTGCAAACTTTAAAGGCTATATTTAGGAGTTGGCTCATACGGGTTTTGAAGTCCCATTGCTGCTTTTTATAGGTTCCTCCTAATGTCAGGGTCAAGTTGAGTAATAAAATGTACATTCAGGAGAGCTTGCCCTTCTGGGGAGTCTGGGTCTGCATGAGTATATTACCTCAATGCCTCACCAAACAACCCTGAAACAAAGTGAGATTTTCTTCTTTGCCCTGAGTTATTTCTCTAAACTTGTCATAATTCACTGGCTTAACCATACACTTTTCCCTCTACTTTTTTTCCCCACAGCACAGCAAGTGGATGATAATATTTGTAAGTCATGAGATATTAAATCAAAGAACATGGGCAACTTCACAAACTCCTCTATAAACTTTTCTGAATTCTCTGAACACTGTCCAAATTTTTCCTGGTATAAAGCCAGATTATACAAAGAAAATGGCATATGTAGTCTAAGTGTTCCCTCACTTCCATTAATTACCTCCCACCATGGATTTAGGTTTGACTTTAGGGGCTAATATGAAGCCCATTCATGGTGGCACTTGTTGGGTTTAATTTCTTGGGCAATGTGGGACCCAGACTGGGGCTAATTGGATAAGGGGGAGAGGTACCTGATGACCTTGGAATGGAATTCTTCATTAGAGAGCTGACGGGACCACTCCCTGATAATTGGGGTACTGAAGAGACCCTGGAGAGGGCATAAGCCTTCTATGGGGAGTAGCTTGGAGGGGATCTTTTAGGCATGGCTTTCTGAAAGTAACATGAGATGGTAAAGGCCATGAAAAACTGTACATAAGGGACCTTCTCCCATTTTCCTTCTTTTTTACAAAATAAGTCTAATTGTGAAATATCATTATAACATATAGAACTATTTTCAGGCCAAATTTGTTGGTTTTCTAATTTGTATTGAACCCAAATGGTGTTGCAATAGAAAATGAGTTTCTCCTTCTTTAAGCTGAATTTGACCTGGCTCCAATCACCTAAAAGACACTCTATTGGTGAGTCCTCTGGGATGTTTGCTGTTGTCCCATGTCTAGGAAGGATCACTACAAGGGGTTTCACTTAGCCTAAGTTTAGCAAATGCCTAGTCACTTTTCCCTTTTAATTGCCAACTTTCTATAAATAGTAAAGTGTTACAAAAGTGGACTGCAAGCTTCAAATGGCAGTTGGATATTGAGTCTAAATTCCATTGACAGCGAGGGTTACACAGAGAGGGGGCTAGTCAAATGGTTACGGCGGAAGGGAGGAGGGGAAAGGGGTAAACAGCATTGCCTAAGGGGAGACCTCAGAGGCCTTGACTTATCAGAGAACCTACCCACTAGCAGAGAGACTAAAAAAATATTCAGGTGACCACTTGTCTACTGCTATAGGTGGCTGTCCATTAGGTCCAGAACCTGGAAACTCACAGTTCCTTTGACCAAGAGGGTCTTGAGCAAGGCAGTTGTAAGACAGCACATAAGAAGGGGGCTTACAAACAGCTATTAGGAAAATAATACTTCTAATTGGTAGGGCACAAAAAGGCAAGACTAATATTCTCCTATGGAGAGAGGTTATAACCCACAGTCCTAGAGGGAATGTCAATGCCAAAAACCTGAGATCATCTAGGGGTGGCCAAAAATACCAATGGTGAAAACATGTAGTACCCGAGTTTCAGCCAATGAAAGACCCCTCACCAGATGCTAAAATCCTGGAGCAACCCAGGAGCTGCCAACAGTGAACTCAAGACCAAGTTGAGGTTGCAGAACACCATGACTCTGGCATCCAAGAATCAATACAACCAAGTGTCCTGCCTTAATTGCTCACACACAACTAATAGAAGCTAAAAGCAAGAATAATACTGTGCATATTTTAGGAGTAAAAATAAAATGACTGATGGAACAACACAATGGAGTCAGAAGAGAAAGGACCAGAGGAAGGAGTGGCAAGGATGTGCTTTGGGGCACTCAAACAATGAGGGACTTTGAACTGATCACCTAGCCAAAGGCTTTATTTTACTCCCTAGTTACCCTGATATTATGAGGATAGGGGCAGAAGGGACACTCACCCATCCACCAGAGCAGAAATGGCAATGATTGATCTTCCACATGGGATTCGGGTGAAGATCTCTCCAGGTTACCTTAGCTTCAGTGGGCTCAGCTTGGCTGTGGTGGTGGGAGAGGCCTACACCAGGCAATAACCCACTGGTCTGCTGGTTGGGGAGGTAGGTGTCATACAATGTAGACAACACTATGATGCCCCACCAGTGGTCTCAGCTGCAGGGTGGAAGGGGCCTGCGCAGGCCAATAATCCACAGGATTGCTGATCAGAGAGGCGGGTCCCACATGAAGCAGCAGCACTATGGCCACTTGCTGGTCTGATTGGCTCCACTGCCTGCTAGGGAAAATGATGACTTCGAAAAGAGCATTTGGTTAGTGTTGATGTTACAACACTGTTTTGCTGCCTCTTCGGTCCTCATCTGGCTGACTATGGCCTGGCCAAGTGCCATCCTGCCAGTTGCATTCCAACTGCTGTCCCAGCAATTGTTGCCCCACTGATTACCAACTGCTGCTAGCTGATCACTGACTCCTACTTTGCAGAGACTGCTGCTGGCCCATCGCTAGATTGCCTGTTTGCACACTGCCACTCCTGAATTGCTGACTACTGTCTTCCATAATGCCATCTTTCTTTGTCCCTTGTCAGACACCAAGCTAATGTAGGGTAGGTGAAGCTTCAAACTGTAGCTTAGCCTACAAGCGTTCCTGGCTCTGCCCATGAAAGAATTCAGGGGCAAGCCCAGAGATAGAAGAAAACAGCTTTATTGAAGAGGTAGTGTTACAGCTCCAGCAGTATTACAGCTTCTTGATTGCTCTTGCAGGGCAGGGCTACGCCAGAGGCAGAGAGTAGCAGCTCAGTGCAGTTTTGCAGTCATATTTAGACCCACTTTTAATTGCATGTGGATTAGGGGGCAGTTTATGCAGAAATTTCTAGGGAAGGGGTAGTAACTTCAGGGTCATTGCCATGGAAAGGGACAGTAACTCCCAGATGTTGCCATGGCAATGGTAAATTTACATGGCACCTCAGTGGGCTTGTCCGATTGGACAATGGCTTCTGCTCTGGCCCTGTTTTATCTAGTCCTTAGTCTCCTCTAGTGTTCAAGCCCTTCCTGTGGAGTGTTGTCTCACTTCCTACTTCACATGAATTGATACAAAATGTATTTTTAAAGTATAAATAATGCATATAAATTTCAACATAGTGGTTACCTCTGGGAATAGAGAGAGGGGAATGGTATCAAAAAAGGATTCATGAGGAGTTTTAACTTTGTATGTAGTATTTTATGTTTGGGGGTAAATACATTGCTATTCAGCCAACGATTCTTTTGTATGTCTCTAAAATTATTTTTACCATATTTTTTTTAATTAGAAAAAAGTTTTTGGGAGATATATGGCCATACCAATATTGGCTAGTGGGAATTTTTAGAAGACCATAATGTAAGAACATTTTGTTATTCTTTCTTCTTTATAAATCACAGGTGCTGATAATAAGTCCTTGGAGATCACTCACATAAGGGCGAGACAGGAATTTTTCAGAGCTTGAGGAACTAAGTAATTTTTGTTTCAGACTGGAGGAAACATTTTGATATTATAAGTAAAAGAAGAAAGGGCAATGATAAACAGGGGATGCAGATCACAATGCCCAGTGAACCAAGGAGACTAGAAGTTAGTCACTCACTTTTTTTCTGGTTTCCTTTGATATTAAGATCCAAACTTAACATCTGAATACTGTAGTTGAAGAAGTTTGCTAAACAAGCAAATTTCATTACAATGAAAGGAATCAGTTGAAGAATTCTACGTGACTGCCTCTTAGTTATAAATAGAGATGGTAGCAACTGTGAACTCTTCCAAAAAATGTTCCATCAATAAATGTACATACAAGCAGATGGGTGCATGGTTTGGTGGGTGAATAGAAACGCAACATTAGATGAGACATAGCTCAATAAATGGAGGTGTAGAAAAATAATGTTATATTTAATTAATTTTATTATATTTTATTTATAATAAACAAAGCACACATTTCAGAAAACATACTCTGTCTAAAAAGGTTATTTCTAAGTTACTCTTTGCTTTAAAAGCTTTGTGAAGGTCTCCTACATGTAAAAGATACCATGCTGGCAGATATGTTTTACTAATCTGTTCTAGCTATGTGATTACAAAATACCATTCAGCCCAGTAAATTTGCATTTGCCATATTAATATGGTCAATGCCAGACTTTGGTCATGGGCATCTCAGACTCCCTTTACTGTTTCCTAAAGACCAGACTTAGAAAACGGGGATCTATTTTAAAAGATACAATTGAAAACTACTTTCTGATATTAATTTCTATAAAATGTAATGCTACACATGAAAGTAGCATAAGAAAAACATATTCTTTCTTTTGTATTGTTTCTTTTTTACATTTTACTACTATACACACACAATCTAATTTCCTTAAGTGTTTTTTTTCCTACTCCCAGTTAAAGTTAAATTTTGAATACATCCTTAACAATGAATTAAACACATGTAATCAAGAAGTAAAATTAAGAGTAAACAAGAAAAACTTAATTATATATTAGGTAGAATCAAAGCAAAATAAAATTAATTATTCTCTGTTCTGAAGTTCAGGCTAACGTGACATTTGTAGAGCAGAAAGGGAATGAATTCCAGTGATAATTATTCTCCTTTTAAGTCATTAAATTCAAGTTCTAAGGATAAAATACAGTAATTTTTATCTTAGTGTTTTTAAATGAAGAAAGAAAATCTTGAGCTAATTTCCTAATTGTACAAAATGGGGGAAAGTCACAAAGGAAGCTCAGAGTACTATATTCACTTAGAAATAGAGGCAGGGCCACCCAAGGACCTCAACCTTCCCCCCCACACCCTATCCCCCAGGACCTGATGCTTAGGTAGTTAGGCAAGCTGCAGAGAAGAAATTTTGCACACAGTGAGCGGCAGATTTAAATAGGAGAAGTGTTAGATATGATTTTGGCAAAACATCATTAATTTGTTACACACCTTACATGTAAAATTGCCATATTACAGTTGAACAAATTGAATTCTGAATATTATCTACTAATTCAATATTTGTTAGGCAGCAAAAGTTTATCTTATTTATTTGTGTAATCACTTTTGAAGGCACGGAAACATTTACTTAACATTTAAGGAGAAATCTGCTTTTACTAGTTGTCTCTAATAATATATGTAGGTTTGGGAACAGATCAAGAACAGCCCTGCTGTAATTGAAAGAAGTATGTCAATGAAGATAGCATAAACTTTATCAGTAAGCATTGTGGTCAAAACGCTTTGGCCAGATTTTCTTCTTATGGGCCCTTGCTCTACCTCTCCTAATTGTCCCGAACTTTTTAACCATCACTGACTCCCTTGAATTCTCCCACCAATAAAAACATAGAAGTTGCATGAAAAACATTACATATTGAGCTAAGAGTCAAAGTTTCAAAAAAGTTTTAGTAATCACTAAGCCATTCACCTTGTTTAAGCAGTAGATGAAAGATACAGTCCAAGGAGATAAGAGTATTTGAGTGATTCAGAAACCAATAAAGAAGGAATAACAAGATCCTGAAATAAATATAGTACAGTAGTGAGAGGGAAGAAATAACTGGATAAATAACCCATTTATGGGATTGTTCACCCACCTAATCAATTATCGATAAAATTCGTACATGAGAAACTTCAAACCTAGCTCTGTTTCTGCACAGTTTCTGTGAGCAATGCTAAGTAAATTGTTGTATTTTATTTCCTTAATAAATTGAAAATGATACCATTGGTGTTCCGATATTATAAAAATGTGTAATATAGGCTCTCCTACTCTCATTTTTAAAATATTTCATGATTGATGAATTTTATAAAACCTTCTGTTAGAATATAAAAAATTCACATTTGTGCTTCAAATTCTATTATGGTTTGGAATAAAAGATATCCACTTTCAAATCTTATAAGCTTAAATTAAATTACCCTAAAATTATCCAGGATTGTGGTGTTTATAGCATAGAAATGTGTTGACTAATAAAATAGCCATCAGCCATATGTAGCTAGCAAGCACTTTAACAATGTCTGGTTTAAATTGAAACATGCTATAAGTGTAAAATACACACTGGATCTCAAAAACTTAATATAAAAAAGAATAAAAATGTATTTATTAACTACCTCTGTTATTACACAAGGTAATGTTTTGGAGATATTGGACTAAATAGAAATATTACAGTTAATTTCACATTTTTTTTTAAAACATGGCTACTAGAAAATACCAAATTGCATATTTGGCTCATATTTGTGGCCAGCATTGTAATTCTGATGAACAGCACTGCATAGAGAATATTCAAGTGTCATAAGAGAAGCACTCTCCCTGGTTTGTTTACTGCTGTATCCCATGGAAACGTAACTTTGCCCAGAACATAAAATTCATTAAATAGTTGTTAAATGAATGACAAGAGTCAAGATGTTTTGGGCCTGTCTACCATATGACCCTGAAAGGATCTTAAAAGCATTATAGAGAGGATTAGTAAAAAAATTAAGTGAATCAAATGACTATTACTCCAGAAAATGCTTCACAATGAAAAGGCACTCATATTGTTACTGTTTTACTTTAAACATTTAGTATACAAACCTTCTTAAGATCAAAATACTGTGTTAAAAAACTGTGTGATCAAAAAGTATAGTCAGAATATTCTGGATTCCAACAGTGTGATCATTTTTAACAAATAATATTTTGTTCCACTGTTAAATTGTGCTTAATTTCACAAATAAAAATACATTTTAATTTGAGATTTTATTGCAAATACATTATAAACAACACACTAGAACTGATGAATTAAAAATACATGTGAAAATACAATTTCTGATGGCAAAATGTAGTAAGTAGATGATAATAAATATAGTCTGAAATGAAATTCTGTGATATCAAAGGGAACATCTATCATCATACAATAGTTTATGCTTATATCATGCATACTTCAAGATTCCCTTCAAATGATGCCTTATAAAGATTATTGTGATGGGAGTTTAACCAAGTATTAGACAATGGCAAATTTCTTTGCTATATAAGGTAATGTAACTACGGTTCCTTTCTATTAAATTCACACTTTTTAAAAATATAGCAGGCAAAGACTTTCAGGTTCAAGCATCAAGCATTTATTTACTTATAAAGTGTATACACTGTGAGGTCCAAATGAAAAAATAACATAATACAGCATTCAAATGCTCATAGCAGGCTTTGGAGGAAGGTAAATATTAATTCAGCTTAAGTGCTTCTTTGTGCATTGCTCTTTATTGACATAGAAAACACAGATAATCGAAAATTATCGTCTACATAGTGATATAAAAATTGAGAGACTATATAAAATGCCCTCTCTTTTCAAAAGTGGACCTTAAATACACAACAATGAAAGTACCGTATGCCAAATGAACACAGTAGCCAACTGTGAAAGAGCTTCCAATGCCCAAAGCTGGAATACTTTGAGCCAAAAAATAAATCATGGCTAGTATGGGGATATAAGCCAAAATATGAAATAAATATCCATGAGTTTATACTAATATAAATAGATAATTGAATAAGTAAACAAATAAATAGCAGATAATAGACAAATCTTCCATGAAGAATTCCAAAATTAAAAGTATGCGTATACTCCTAGTTCAAGAAGATGGCAGATAGCCCCAACTTCTTGACTATAGGATGCCACAGTGACCTCATTTCAAAGAGGAGAATAGAGAAAGGCAAAAAGAGTACCTTTAGAGGGGAGAAAACTGAGAAATAATTCCACAGCCAGACAATCATGGTCTGCATAAACAGTTATAAATCATATTTATAGTATATACGTTTGATAATGACATGATAAGAATGTCACTTTATGTCTGTGGCATTCCTTCCAAAAATCCATCATGCCAGTCTAATCATGAGAAAAACACCAGGCAAAATCCATAAGACATTCTGCATTCTTCAAAATACCTGACTGTGCTCCTCTAAATTGTCAAGTTCATTTAAAAAAAAGAAAAAGAAAAAAAGAAAGGCTGGGAAACTGTCACAGTTTCAAGGAGCCTAAGGAGGCATGCAGACTGAATGAAGTGTAGAACCCTGAATGGGATCCTTCGACAGGAAAGAGACTTTAGGTGAAAATTAAGGAAATTCGAATCAAATATGAACTGTACTTCGTAATAATGCATCAATATTGGTCCATTATATGTGACAGCTGTACCATACTAATGTGAGATGTTAACAATAAGGAAAACTGTATATGACATATATGAGACTTTTCTCACCACGTTTCTGTGAATCTAAAACCATTTCAAAATAAAAAGGTTATTTTTATTTTATGTTATTTTATTTTGGGACAGGGTCTCACTCTGTTGCCCAGGCTTAAGTGCAGTGGTGCAACTGTGGCTCACCACAGTCTCAATCTCCTAGGCTCAAGCAATCCTCCTACCTCAGCCTCCAGAGTAGCTGTGACTACAAGCATGTACCACTCAGATAATGTTTTAAATTTGCTTTTTTGTTTGTTTGTTTGTTTTTTGTAGAGAAGAGGTCTTACTATGTTGGCCAGGCTGGTCTTGAACTCTTAGGCTCAAACAATCCTTCTGTCTTGGCACCCCAAAGTGCTGGTATCACAGGTATGAAAGCGGTAGCACTCAGTCTGAAAAGATTATTCTTAAAAAAGATGAAGTGGCTGTCTATTCTTCACCATCACTTGGCATTTAGTAAAGGCAAGAAGTAAAGAAAACAACCTGAGGTGTTAAGGAGTCCATGTATACAACAATTATTTCTCATGTATGTTTGTAAAATGGGGGTAACAATGTTACTGTCCTCAGAAGCTTGGAAAACTGAGTTGTGTTAGCATGAGTAAAAGCCTTGTAACTGTACATAACTTACATAGAATGGACTCAAAATTGTTTTTGTCAGTATTATTATTGGTAGTAGCAATAGTATTACTCTTCCACTATTTCCCAAAAAGCTGGCATTTGCTCAAATGTTTGAGGTAATTTTCTTAATAAGAACACAATGTTAGAGTTATCACTCATTAACTGATTTTGTCGGAAGGAAGGTCTTATCAGCAAAGTTAGAAGGCTGTCAAAAGTCTGAGGTGGATATAGTTATTACAAGATACATGATCATCTGATTAATGATCATTTGAAACTTAAAAAAAAGGTGATGGTAGAGAAAAGGGTAAGTAAAATTGTAAATTTTGGGTCCTGGCAAAGTTTATTTCCATGTAATCATTATTTTTTAATGTTCCTGAGTTCCCAATATAAAGTGCTAGATTCTGAAAAGGACATAATGATGAGTATAAAGATGTGGTCATTCCACAAGGAGAACTTTATTATTGGTGCACTAAGCAGTGGTCCACAAAATCACAACTTTCCAGCACTAAAAATTCAAAACATATATGCTATCTAATATCTCTGGTCAATAATGTATATTTGGAATACTTAGGAATTGGAAAATGCCCTTTCCATGATTTTTCATAGCTTGAGTGCTTTATATTTAATGTCTATGCAATGGACCTCTGTCCATGAGCTTGTGATAACGTTGTACATACCTTAATCTGTTTGCTTAGGAGCTATTTTTTATCCTTCCTTCTTCATGTATCTGAAGATTCAGCTGTGGACCTGTATCAGCTGATATCAGCTCCTTCTTCCCTTTTCTCACCTTTGCAAGCTTGACTTCCTCACTGCATTTGTTCTATTGTTACCAAAACACCAGGGGTTACTCAATAGAAAGCCAATCACTGAGACAAGAAGTATTGCCAGGGTTGTATTCAGGTGCTACAGCTGAGCAGATGGGAGATCACGCTCAAATACATGTCAGCTGGTTAAAATTTTGTGTTTATATAGCATAGAAAATTGTAACCAGGTATGGGAAAAAAGGAATTAGGTAAGGGCAAGGTAGAGGACTTGGTCTATAGGAAGCAGGTGGTCAGTTAAGCAATCATGATGCCTAAGGGGTCTGTGTCTCATCGTCCAGATGCAATAACCTGGTAAGTTTCAATTCCTTGATAGTATCTGGAAGGCCTTATGGTTGGTTTCCTGAGAAGAGAACTCAGATAAGACAAATGTAACTTTCTTAAATTTTAAGACTGGATATTTTCTATGTTTATTCAAAAGAAATCATAAACATGGTTCTATGGGACAATTAGGCCAGTTTTACTATCACTATACTCAGTTTCAAAACTCTACAAAGAATGTGGGAGTTTATATGTATGATTGAGGGAATTTAGAGCCAGTCACTCACCAGTAGTTAACAGCAGACTGCCAACTACCATCAGTTTATCCTTGCTTACAGTTCATGGTGAAGTTTACACTATAAAATTCTCCTACCTCTACTTCTTCATAATGACAGCTATCGGAGAGGTTCATAAGACATTTGAGAAAATACCCTAGAAATGAATATTTTCCATGTCCATCAGGTCTGACATTGCTGCTTGGCAGTACTACTAAACAAATTGTTATTCCCTGCCAACATGCCTATTCCAATTCTTTCCCACTTGTTGAAGTAAACCCCTCATTCTCTATAGAGGGTATTTCACCCACTTCTCTATTCAAAAATCTTTAGCTTTTTTCTCTTAATTCTTTCTAGCTTTCTTCTCATCTCAAAGGATGCAGTTTCCCTCCTTCTTGTGGGTTTGTCCTCTTCTGCTTTTGATAGCATGTGCCCTGCCTAGTTCATCAGCTATCCTTTTTTTTTCTTGCATTCTCATATGCCTCTACTAAATTATACACATTTAAATACAAAATACACACAGAAATATATACCTGACTACAGCATACATTCCTGTGTAAACACTATGTAACAGAGCCACTCACTCCATTATCAGCAGGATGTGGCATTATAGAATTATTAATCTAGCATACAAAACAATTTCTAATTTAAAAATTTTTTAACTGAAAATTTATGGCAAAGTCACCAAAAGAGGAGCATCTTTATAAGACACAGCACTGCTTCTCTAAAAGTCTCTTCATCCAATTCCATTCTCAATGCCTCACAAACTACAGCTGAGTTTTCACTCTCACTGCCTCACAAACTACAGCTGTCTCCAAATCAATCACATACAATTTCTAGTTTCTAAAAACACTCTCAAAAATCCACTTGAGTAGGCTTTTATCTTTTTCAACTCTCACTCTTGCTCAGGTCTTTATTTAATATATTTTATCCTTTTTATATCTTACAATATCTCTATTTCCCCATTATGTAGGTTCTATAGAAGTCAGAGAAGTTAGTAAGTTAAAGGAAAAGCAAGAATCCTCTCATTCTGGAAAGGTAGGGTTCTGGGAAAAAGATAGCAAAATTTATAACATAGTGAGATTTTTATTTTACATTGTAACTTTTAAATGCCCCATCTTTGAAACTGTAAGTTCCTAAACACTTAACCCATTTTTTTCTCACTAATTAAAAATATGCTTATATATTGCCTTATAATAAATGAATTGTTTGTGCGTTACCAGCTCATCACTTAATTCAGTGCACTTAGTCCCTCAAGTCTGTTAAGATGCTGCTTTTGAAATTCACTAATGACCTCAAACCAACAACTTCCTTTCAGATCATAATCCACTTGATCTACATTCATTTTTTGATCTTGATAGCAGATTTCTCTATAAAGTTCTTATCTTCCATTGACTTTTGATCTACAATTGTCCTCTGACCTGGCTCCCCTCCATTCTCTCACCTTCTGAACAAGGGCACTCCATTGTCTTGTCAGCTATCCTTTTCCTTTTGCCATCTTTCTGAGCACCCTCCCCAGTTGGCATAGTTTCATTATCACCTCCATATGCATTTCTCAATACTTAGCATTTGCTGATGTTCAACCGGACAGATTGGCTTTCTTGGAGTATACACTAAGCCTTTAAATGTTATTCCCACACACTTCCCTTCTATTTTACAATCCTAATTTTGATCTCACTGTCCCCTCTTCCCAGGAGACTTTTTTTATTATACAAACAAGATGAAATGTCTATCTCCTCTGATACCACATGGTACTTTATCTATACTTCTGTCTCATACTAATATAAATACCTATGCACTGTATCAACCATGATATTTTGCACATTATAGGCACTCAACTTGGTGACAGCAAAATAAAAATAGGGATAAGCAGAGAATAATGCAAATAGTGGTACAGAAGAGGACAGACATCAGAGAAAAAGGGCTGACATATAATATTGGTAATACTAAAAGCTAAAAGAAGCATTGGACATGTGGAAAGTGCTCTCCATTTTTTACCAAAATGTGAAAAGAGTAAGAGGAAGGCTGTCCTCTACTTGAGAGAATTGTTTTAGGGAAATAGTTTCAGCAGAAAATGAGAAGTTATAATTTATTGAGGGTAGTAGTGATAGCAGGGTCAGCCTGTCTGGAGCCACCACTGCCATGATGCTGGCTGCAGTGGGGGAGGTACACTGCATGGGAGTGGGGCAGCATGCTCCATAAGGCCAGTGGGAGCCAGGAGCAGGCAAGAGCCCTGCCCTCCAGGTCACAGCTGCATTTGCCCAAGCCCTAACTGCAGGCCCAGGTATCCCTGTGCTCTTGGGGGCCAGGAGCCAGCAGGAGCCCCACCGTCCCAGGCAGAGCTGTAGTCACCCAAGCTTCCCAAACCACTGCTGTGGACCTGGGCATTCCTGTGCTCTTGGGTTCAGGAGCCGGCGGAAATCCTGCCCTCCCAGGCACAGCTGTAGCTGCCCAAGCCTCGGCTGCAGACCCTGGTATCTATGCACTGTAAGGGACCCAGGAAGGCCCCCCTCTTCCCCTGCAAGCTCAGGAATGCCTGCTCCCAGTAGCTGGCCTCTCCCCACTCCTGGCACCAGCTCTGATCTCTGAGCAAATTTGAGGCCGAGCCCAGGTACTGTAGCAACCCAGATGCGTGTGTGCATGCTTGCGGAAGTGTTGACTCTGGACTTTGGGCACCGACAAGCATGGGTGGTTGGTGTGAGGGTGCTGAGGGCAGCTCCGTGCTGGCCTGCAGGCACCCCTCAGCATGAACAGCCTGGGTGCTATGAAGAGAGGCAGGAGGCAGACAGACTGCTACAAAAAGGGATGGGTCCTCGATGAAGACCCACCTTCAAGCCAGGAAAGAACTGAAGCCTGGGGACCGGGCTGCAAGACCCATGGACAGGAGCGAGAACTTGTGGTGCTTTCTCTGGGGCTGCCCATGGCTGCCCATGGACCAATCAGCACACACTTCCTCCCTTCTGAAGCCCATAAAAACCCTGGACTCAGTCAGACTGGAGGAGATGACAAGACAACCATTTACAAAGAGAAGCTACCCACTCCAGGGTCTCCTCTCTGCTGAGAGCTGAGCAGAGATGTGATGACCAGCTGCAGAAAGGAACTACCCACTCCATGGTCTCCTCTCTGCTGAAAGCTGAGCAGATGTTGGAACTGCCAGTTGTAGAGAAGAACTACCTGTTTCAGGGTCTCCTCTCTGCTGAGAGCTAAACACTTCTTGAGACACCCCGCCTGCGGAAAGGAGCTAATCAATTTGGGTTTCCCCTGAACTGTTCTTTTGCTCAATAAATTTCTTCACCTTGCTCACCCCCAACTTGTCTGTGTACCTCATTCTTCCTAGATGCAGGACCAGGACTCAGGACCTGCTGAATGGTGGGGCTAAAAGAGCTGTAACACAAATAGGGCTGAAACATGCCTTTTGTTTGCCATGTTGTGGGCAACAAGAGGGAAAGGAAAAAGGAGAGAAGAGCTGTGGTCCTTCAGGGACCCCAGACCTGGAAGACCCCAAAGCCAAGGCTATGACACCCTCTTTGGTGTTCTGCAGTTTCTGGCATCCCCAAGCTTCTGGGCTTCACTACATTTCCTGGTATCAGCCATAAAAGCTGCTTGCAGTATGCCTGGTCCAAAATCAGCCTCATAGGGAGTTGGTGCCCAGGCCAGTGCCTAAATCTGCCTGCCTTCTGCTGCCAGCATGCCTGGCTGTGCACAGGGGCTGGACCCCATGCTACCCCATGCTCAGTAGTTCACACACCACTTGCCACTCCACTTGCCCTAGGTGGGCATGGGATCTAGGCCAGTAGCATGAGCTGGGGGCAGCTGAGTGGGCAGAATAAGCCCGGTGTGCCTCAGCAAAACTTGGGCAAAGGCGCCTCTGGCCACAGAGGTTTCCAGCTGGAAAGGAATCACCCCAGGGATCCTGTGACAGTAGTGGGAAGACAAGGAAGAAATAAAGGAATATGACTTTGGAATGGCATAAATTGCTAGAATGGAAGAAGATTTCACATTGGGGAAAACATGAAATAAAATTATATGGATGAGAGAAAGCAAAAAATGAAATTGTGAATAAAGATGGGGGAAGGGTGCAAAACAGAAAGAGAATCTTGAGAAGAAATTCATAAAGGTACACTCAACTCTCAGAAGAAACAGGAAGAAGAGTGAAGGGGCTGGCTAAAGAGGATGACATTTCATGCTCAAAGAAGTTGAACCAGTTTTTCCCCTTCCTTTTCAGGTGTTGGTTTCACCTGTTGTTTTCAACTGTGCTATAGATCCTCAGGGGAAGTTTCCAGATAAATCTCTCCTGATGGGCTGCCAGTGGGTCAGGTTTACATCCTGCTTTATCTGTGACAGAACAGATAATGAATTTTGAAAAGTGGAAAATATTTTCTTCTTGTTAAGGGGAGCTGTACCTATCCCAGTTGGAAACAGCTATGGGCAAGAGCCAGAGAATTCTCAGGGGCAGAGATCTTGCCCTCCTTTCCATACCTCAGAGGTTCAATTACCAGCATCCTTTCAGCTGTAACCAGAATTTAACTCAACAGTCATCTGGAATGAGGGACAACAAATGATGCCTTAAGAGATAAAAGTGTTTTATACAATGAGTAAAAAAGTCTATGATAAGCACGTTAAAACATGTTTATTACACAGCAGAAACAAATAAGCAAATATCTCTTAGAGTGCGGTTTTTCAAAATCAAAGGGACACCAGAATAATTACATTGTGCTCATGTAGCTCTGGCAGGATATGGGGTATGTTTGCACAAAGTGTATGGATATAGGACTGTGTGATGTTTGTGGGGAATATTTGTAATTTGACGGTACATTTCCCCAAAGAGTCTACTGTTTACAAACCTTGCTTTAAGAATCACTCTCCTAGAGGGAGGGAATATTTTCAGAGAACAAGTGGAACTGGGCACACAAGGGCAGCATTTGTGTTTGACACATGCTCAAAGTGCCTATATTGCATTAATGAAATTGGTATTTAATCAAATATTTTTAGAAGAGTTGCATATTACAAATTCTGCAAAGTATCTTTCAGAAAAAATCCTTTTCAAATATCTTTTCTGGAGCACCAGCTCAGCTCTTCTTCTCTTTTTCAAATTGTGAGTCATCAAGACTTTCACTCTCTATAAGAAGTTCACTAACCCAATCTTACTATCCCCTTTCTATTCAGAGCTATTTAGTTGTCTCACTGCTTCTTCACTTGGCTCAGGTCTTTTCCAATGAGAAGTCAAGTAAATGAAATATATGTATATGCCCGTGTCAGATTCTGCCTTGTCCCTTTGTGCCTCCTTCTGTCTCTAATAAGGTATACTCTCTGTAGCTTCAGGACTGGCCACTCTCTGAGATTATTTCTAACCTTGGACTCAAAACTCTATGATTGTTATTAACTACATATTTACCTGCTGAAATACAGCTATTCTGCTTATGCAGACCACTTGCGAATCAGTGTCTAGTTGCTCAAGATCTTGCAAACTCTTCTCATAATTCCTGCTCTGTCCTCTCTGATTTCCCTGGCCTTAGAGTTTCTTATCCACCAGATCCCGAATGCACTGACCTGCCTTGGTTGCCAGGTCTTGAATTGACCCTCTCTCACATGCATTGCTATTGGTAACAAGTATGTTCGTCTTGTCTAATTGCCTCCTGATGCTAACACTTTTTGCTTGCCCTGTCCTGTTGTTGCCACTGTTAACTATCACACAGTCATTCATGAAATCATCTCAGTATCCAGTGGGGATTATTTCCAGGACCTGTCTCATACCAAAATCTGTAGATCCTCAAATCCCTTATATTAAATGGCATGATATTTACATATAACCTATGCACATCCTCCTGTATACTCTAAATCATTTATAGATTACTGCTGACACCTAATACAATGCAAATGATATGTAAATAGTAGATATACTTTATTGGATTTTTTTTGTAATTCCGATTCTTTTTTGTCATATTGTTATTTTTTATTATTTTTAAAAATATTTTCAATTCATGGTTTGTTGAGTCTGTGACTACAGAACATACAGATACAAAGGAGTGGTGGGATGACTGTCCACTCAACACTGAGCTCTCAGGAATTCAGTCATTGACTAATCTTTCTAATTGTAGTGTGACTTTAATTTCAAATTTGAACTTTTAAAATTAAAGAAACTTAAAGATTTTGTAGCCCTTCCATCTTTTTGTCCAAGAAATTAGAACACTCAGGTATAACAAATATTTGGCATAGCTAGAAATGCAATTAGAGATTTCTAACATCCAATACAGTGCTTTATTTATTTATTTGTTTTGGAGTCTCATTCTTGTCCCCCAGGCTGGAGTGCAATGGCATGATCTCAGCTCACCGCAACCTCCACCTCCTGGGTTCAAGCAATTCTCCTGCTTCAGCCCAAACCAGTGCTCATGCCACTGAATCATGCTTCTCTTTGTCAAATATCTTGAAAAAGTCACTTAACCTCCTGTGACTTTATTTTTTTCATCGTTATAATATAAACAGCTTCCAAGGTCTCTCTCGAATTAGGTATTATAATTCAGTACTGTATCAATAGCACAAATCTGTTAAATTTCTACATATATAGAGAGATTGGTTTGATGAACAAGTGAAAAGTTTGTTTTATTTTTAAAAACTTATGGAGAGGCTGGGAATAATGGATCACACCTGTAATCCTAGCACTTTGGGAGGCCGAGGCAGGAGGATCACCTGAAGTCAGGAGTTCGAGACCAGCCTGGCTAATATGGTGAAACCCCATTTCTACCAAAAATACAAAAATTAGCCAGGCATGGTGGCACACACCTGTAATCCCAGCTACTCAGTAGATTGAAGCAGAAGACTCATTTGAACGTGGGAGGTGGAGGTTGCAGTGAGCCAAGTCTCAGCCAGTGCACTCCAGCCTTGGCAACAGAGTGATAATCCATCTCAAAAACAAAAAACAAAACAAAACAAATTATGGAGATTTAACAGCATATTTATTTCAAAATATTTCGGTCAAAAAACTTAAGGTGAAAATAAATTTAATCAATGTCTTTTGGTGAGTATCAAAAGGTTTAGATAGAATTTCAACATCTCTTTATATTAATATTTTAGAGAAATTAGCATTTACCAACGAATATTAGCATCTAATAAAGTAAATAAATTTATTTTTATGGCAAGGCCTTTTTAGCGATAAGTTGGCACTATTGAACCAAAATTTCAAATAATTTTAATGTAAACAACAAAGTCAGTAACATCAAACCATTATGAGCTTATGGATGCGACTTTCAGGGCTATCTAGAATAACTGGGATGGGCTTCCTGCCCTTTGTGAGCTTAAAATTTAAAGTGGTCATATAAATGTGACATGATTATAAGTAAATGGCATAAAGAAAACAGAACCGAATTAGGACAAGTTCCATTACACTAAATAACATGACCATGAATGATTTCTATGCCACACATAGTAGCTTATTTATTTATTTATTTATTTATTTATTTATTTATTTAATTTTTTTTTTTTGAGACGGAGTCTCGCTCTGTCGCCCAGGCTGGAGTGCAGTGGCGCGATCTCAGCTCACTGCAAGCTCCGCCTCCCGGGTTCACGCCATTCTCCTGCCTCAGCCTCCCGAGTAGCTGGGACTACAGGCGCCCGCCACCTCGCCCGGCTAGTTTTTTTGTATTTTTTAGTAGAGACGGGGTTTCACTGTGTTAGCCAGGATGGTCTCGATCTCCTGACCTCGTGATCCGCCCGTCTCGGCCTCCCAAAGTGCTGGGATTACAGGCTTGAGCCACCGCGCCCGGCCGTAGCTTATTTATTTTAACCAGTACTTAATAATAAAGTTTACCTTGCTTGGGAAGAGAAGGATCATATACCAGCTAGAGATAATTGCTTAAGTTTCTAATGCTCTTTCCTGGTTGGCAGAACTTGGAAATAGCAGGGAAGGGGAAAGCAGAGAGATTTCAGAATCTCTTCCGACACCACTGCACAAAAAGGAGTGTGGTAATGTGAAACTATTTGCAGTGGGTTATAGAAGAAATTCTCAGAGATGACTGAAAAGAAAAAAGACATAGAAAGAATGAAGACCGGGAATAAGACAGCAGTGTCCTCTGAATTATATTGGTCTATATGTATGATGAGAACATTAATAATTAGTGAAAGTTAAGCTGGTCTTTCAGAATATTGATAAAACACTAAAGACTTGAGGAATGGTTCTGTTTCAGCTGCATCCCAACCTACTTGTCCCCATCAAGTGTCCAGATTGCAAATATTATCACCTGAGGACATGGTCACAGAATAAGATTTATTAAATTTATTAATTCATTCAGTGTGGTGATTCCAGATGACAATAGCATTCAGGAAGTGTTCATGGGACAGGATGGTTCAGAATGAATTGGCAGGCAGATCACTGCAGGTAAGAACATATTCTTTGCTAGACATGTATGAAACAGCTCAATCTCATTATATGAAACTAAGAAAGAAGAAAGGCAAAAAATAACCCCGGGGCATATCAATCTAAAAAGGCAGAAAATGTTGGCATGACTGCAGAATCTGATGTTTCTCTGCTCTCTGGAGTTTTCTCTTAAGACTCTGTTGCCCATCAGAACACCTACACTTTCACCATTGTTTCTTACATGTCTGATTATAAGCTATTTGGAGGTGGAGATATTGTCTCTTCATATTCTTACGGACAGTGAAGTTCCCAACAGACAGGAGTCTATCAATGACCATGTTGGTTTCTACCTCCCAGTGCCTCTCAAATCTATCTTTACTGTTGATGCTTTGGTGGTATGCTTTGGAGCCACATCATCTTGGGCCCAAAGTATAATATCCTACACTCATCCCTCTCAAATCCATCTTCTCTTCTCCCACAAGGGTAATTTTTTAAGAAAAAATATTATCACTTTGCTCCTTTCCTTAAAACCGTAGAGAGCTCCCCTCTTCCTACATGAAAATTTCCAAGTTCCTTGGGATGAAATTGACACATTTTCAAGTCTTAACTCTCATAGCTTTAAACACTGCCTCTTTTCTCTCTCATATTTGCGTCATTTATGCCATTGTTCCTCCCACGCAGAATTGCCATATTCACTTACCATATGCATAATTATGCTTCAAGATAATTCTCTCTACACTGTCCTTTACTATACTTCCTTCTAGCTTTTATAATATTTAAAAATCTCTATTTGTACCATTTTGGCATTTTATTTGTAATTAGTAAGTGATAAATATTATTAGTGAACAGGAATTCTTGCCTTCTGGGCTTATGGAAGGATGTACTTCCCCATATCTTTGATGTAGGTATGAACCTTGTGACTTGAAATGCACAATGAACCCTTGGAGGAAGTGACCTAGGTAGAGGCATTAAATTGCCCAGCCCAACTCTCCATTTTCTCTCTTTTCTTTGTTGAGGCATTAGTGGAATCACAGTTTGATAAAGAATTGCAATACTGAGCCACCTCATGGAGGACAGATGCCCTACAGAGTAAGCCCAGGCCTTTGGAAGACTGCATCTCAACCACTTAAATTTGGAAATCAGTTTTTTACTAGGATCTCTTGAATGGAACCATTGGTTTACATTTCCTTTCTCTACACTGCAGCGTCAAATTATTGAGAGCAACTACTGTGCTCACAGTATTTCGTACAAAGGAAAAACAAAAACAAACAAACAAACAAAAAAAAGCGCACTCAACTGAATGATATAATTGCCTAAGTGTGGCTAATGGACATTTATCCTCTGTTTCTCTTCATTGGCTGTGAAACTCCGTGTAGTTTTCTTCTCCTCTGTCCCCACTTGTTCCTGATGTGAAGTCAGCCTGACCA
Organism: Theropithecus gelada; assembly: GCF_003255815.1. Classification (NCBI taxonomy): domain Eukaryota; kingdom Metazoa; phylum Chordata; class Mammalia; order Primates; family Cercopithecidae; genus Theropithecus; species Theropithecus gelada. Next base: position 56,025,996 of record NC_037681.1, read on the forward strand.
AAACCAAGGCAAAATTCATAGTTCTTCATTTCCTGAGTTGCTACTTTAGGGTATTATGTGTTATAAAATGAGGTATATGAAAACCAATTTCATAAGAATGACTGTAGCTATATATATGCATCTTGAAAAAAAAATCAAGGTAAAATTGAATTCATTTTCCATGAAATTTTCATGTACAACTACTGAGAAAAAAAGCAATTTCTGGCAGAACCATTTTAAGGGCAAAAAGCTGTAGGTGAAAATAATTCAAATAGTAAATGGATTTGCTCTCTCATCTTGAAGGTAAATTTCATGTTTTCAGCACTAAAAACTTATTAGTACTATTTTTTCCCCTCTTCCTTAGCTCAAGTGGACACCAGTAAACCTTTGCATAAAGTTTTGGACTACTGCCAATGCACATACGTCTTTGTTTCACTCTCTCCTGATTCTGTTCAGCTCAGGATTCTTCGCATAGGGATTTTGGGATTCCTCTCTCAAGCCACTTCCAAGGGTGGAATTTATTTACCTAACGATGGTAATTGGGCCTTGGTGGTCTTGTTTGTAACCCTTAAATTCCAGTCATCAATCTACACCTCATTTAGAAGCCTTGTCTACTGTATTTTGGCAATTTGCCAATGGCTAAAAGGCATAGTAAAAATTTCCACATGTGAAAATGAGAAAAAGCAGTCTTGAACTAAGTTGTCAATCCTAAAGCACATTCTAATTTGCTCTGGAACCTTAATTTAAAAATCACATAGTTGACTTTTCTTCACCTATAAAATAAAACTTTACCTGAGGAATATTTTTCCTAATGGGACAGAGATACCAAAACTTATCAGCAATTATTTCTTAGATGTAAGGAAAATCAGACAATCTATTATAATCTAATGAGTTTTCTGTTAAAAATAATATTAAGTCAAAAATAAATGTTGAGGTACCCTCATATGACTTATAACATCAAACAATATGTACAGTGACTATATTTTTCATTCACAATCTATATATCTCAATAGTTATATAACTGAAAAAATTAAATTTCACTATACATTGTACTCAGGTGTACACTAGAACTTGAAATTCTACAACTTAAAATAGTTCTGCTGGGCACGGTGGCCCATGCCTGTAATCCCAGCATCTACCCCATCTCTACTAAAAATACAAAAATTAGCCAGGCATGGTGGCATGCACCTGTAATCCCAGCTACTTAGGATGCTGATGGAGGAGAATAGCTGGAACCCCGGAGGCGGAGGTTGCAGTGAGCCGAGATTGTGCCACCAGCCTGGGTGACAGAGTGAGACTCCATCTCAAAAAAAAAAAAAAAAAAAAAAAAAAAAAAAAAGAAAGAAAAGAAAATAATCTGTTTATTTGGGTTTATGATGAAATTACCTTAAGTATGTTTTAAATCTTTAATTTCATTATTCAATATTTGCAATCTAGGAAATGTGATGTTGCTTCTTTAACTATAGCAGTTTATAGGATAAGATAATTTGAGCTGTCTTATAAGACAAGTCCTTAGATGTTTACAACTTCAGCTTAATTCTAGGGGTTGTACTTGGATTTCAAAAGACACCTTATCATCTTTCAGAAGAGAATAGATTTCTCTTTTCTGTAAAGGCAGAATGAAAAGTATATTTTTCAAATTTGAAAAATATAGTCAAGTCGATTTAAGTGACTTTTTCTTGCTTTAAATTATATTAAATAGGCATATTCTTCTTATGTTTCATCTGTAGTAAAATGAGAGTGAGAAATAATGGCAAAGTTCATTTACTCTTCAAAAGACCAAAAGCACGAAGTCCATGCATTTTTTTTCCCCCCTAGAATTCTATCTATGGAAAAGAGCTATTTGTAGCTGCATAGAGAAAAGCTGCCACCGTAGGAAAGACTCTGACCCATGCAGCCTGTTCTGTCTGTCCTGTAAAGTATTTGATTTCAAGGTAAGGATATGGGGTAAGTTATGAAGCTCCCTCGGTGAGATCAAAGGATTAAACCAAGCATAAATAAGTTGGACAGAGGAGAAAAAGATAATTTAGAAATGAAAATTATAAAGGATACCAAATTTGACCTGTGTATTTAATTATTTTAAATAGTGCTCCATAGGACTATTTTTATTAGATTCAATAATTAGATTTAATAATCTTCCTAAATGCATCTGCATTGAAAAAAAGGATTTTATTTGAATCTCTGTGTAAGTGATTTGAAAAACATACTGAATTATTTTTAGTTATCTTTAGCTATCTATGGTTTCTGTCTGGCATGGCTAAATAAGTGACCAAAAGAATGCCAGCAACAGATGTCAGCCTATGATTATAGCCTTACTTTTTACTAGGTTATTTAAACCCCTTAAAATAAATGTACATGGTGACCAAAATACATGTACAGAATTGAATCTTAAACTGCTTTTATACTGCAGGGTTTTACTCTGGCCTAGGGGAAGACAATCTGATTCAGCAAATGTGATCTAATGATGGAACAGAAATTAATGATTAAATAAACCCTTCATAAAATTTGACTCTTGTTTCTTTGGAAGATTGGTTCATATGTGTGTGGGTAAGTGTGTTTAGTTAACACACACACAAAAACCCTTAAATTCAAAATTTAAACTAACGTCATCAAATTGTGAACAGAACTAAGGTGTGATAGATTAGATAGATAGATAGATAGATAGATAGATAGATAGATAGATAGATATACACATATAGATATATGTGTACATATATATGTGTACATATATATAAAACAATTAGATTATAAGGATTCTATCTATAATCCTTAAGAATTCAGAGGAAGGTGGTACATTGAACAAACCAATGCTGCAATATTTTGCAGCTATTCTCAGGGGATGAGTCTATTTCTCAAGCCTTTGAATCTGTTAAGTGACTTGTTTTGACCAGTGAGACATTAGCAAATATAAAGCAAGCAGGAGTTTAAAAATGGTTTCACATTTGGTCTCGCTCTCTCTTCCTTCTTCTTGGAACCCTGAGACCACTATCTAAGAAAGGATCACCTAGGGGAGGATAAAAGATACCTGTAGCAGAGGCTAACTGCCCCAGCCAATGACTCTGACAATTGTTAGACATGTTAGGGAGATTGTTCTAGAACATTTTGACCCACCTGAGTCATCCACTGATTACAAGTCAGCCCAGAGCAGAAGTAATGCTAAATCAGAAGCAAGGCACAGCTGACCAATAGAATCATAAGGAAATAAGATGATTGCTATTTTGCGCCACAAAATTTAGAGTGGTTTGTTATGCAGAAAAAGGGAAATCATGGTAATTTACCAGAAATATTATCTATAAACAATGAGATTATATCAGAATTGAAAAAAATTAAATTTTATCAGTTCTTAATATAAAGTCTCAGAACTAGTTTGGAAAATCCTGTTTCCTTAGAATGAACAGCAGATTTGTAAGGAGGGAATAATGAATATGTGGTATGGCACACCTCTACTCAGAAGTGACGAGTAAGTTCTGTATTACATCTCAATGTGGGTAAATTAAAAGGGGATTCTTGGAGTACAGTGTGTAAAAGGATTCTGGAATCAACAGGAAAGAGCACCATGACTATTTAATTAATTGCTATTTAAAGACCATCTCAGGGCCTGGAGCAGTGGCTCATGCGTACAATCCCAGCATTTTGGGAGACTGAGGTGGGTGGACCACCTGAGGTCAGGAGTTCAAGACCAACCTGGCCAACATGGCTAAACCTCATCTCTACTAAAAATTCTAAACGAGCTGGACATGGTGGCAGGTGCCTGTAATCCCAGCTACTAGGAAGGCTGAGGCAGGAGAATTGCTTGAACCCAGAGGGTGGAGGTTGCAGTGAGCTGAGAATGCACCACTGCACTCCAGCCTGGGCAGAGAGCAAGACTCTGTCTCAAAAAAGACCATTTCAGGTAGTTCAGGAAGGATTGGACATTGAAACATCAAATGGTAAGGAAAGACCAAAGAGTATGTGTTGTCTTTATGCAGTAGTTATTCCAAATATAACAGAATAACACTGTTTAAAGCAGATGTTTTGCAAATCCCCATGTAGTATCCTAAATTAAATTCAGAGATAATTTAATCTCCCCACATGTATAATTTAAAAGCTATCAGTAGATTATAATATAAATATAAATGAAAAATAGAACGTAATTTGTGATAAAAACAATTTATTAGATACCTTAATATTGGCCAGTGCTATCCCACTATCCATAATGCAAATTTTTTATTATAAAGAAGACAGCTACAAATGTAGAGTGATCTAGGTATGCTGTATCAGCTAGGTGAATACCACAAAGAACATTGTCATCTCTGGAATTACACAGAAGTTTCATTCTTGCAAAATGCAGTGCATATTAAAACCAACTATTGGTGATTACATATAAAACAGAGTTAAGTTCAAGGCTCAAATAAATTGCAAGTGGATTTTTCTTTTACCTATAGAAACGTTTAGCAGGTTATTTAAATGTGGGATATCTGAGGTATTCCTAACTGGGTGGTGATGTATCCTTCAATGTAGAAAGTATAACAAGATAGTTTGAACCAGAAAGTTTCCTCAGAATAATTCTGAATGTCTAATAACCTATCATAGGAGGAAACAACTCATCAGTAAGTAAAATTGTACCATATTTATTCTCTATTCACAATTCATATGGCACTAATTCATTTTTTATCTTCATGATTTATTTGTATCTGACACAGTATTAAATGCAGATAGTCTCACTTTCTAAATACTGCTTTTGTATTGCTATCTGGTGTTTACCATTCAACATTACAAAATGACTACCTAACATGGTAGGTGATGATCCAACTTCACTTACTTCCACTGTCATATTTGCTTCTGGTTAAATCTATAAACTGTTTCCAGCATTACATCTCTGTAAATATTGTTCACTGCTGAATGTCTTGTAGAATATCTTTTGATCTGCAGTTAATTTTTTTTCCGGGAGTTAATTATAGTTTTATTTTATTTTTGCATCTGTTTAGTTGTTTTTGCATATGTAAATTAATTTTCCAGCTCGCTATAATGGTTTCATAAAAAGCCTGTCAATAATCAGCAATTCTAATTTTCTTCTTTCTTTTGAAGTTATCAGTTTAGGTATCCTCCAACTCTCCCTCTACAGTTGGATTGATTACTCTCCTGGCTTTCAACACAAGTATCACCATGAGCTTTCCTTTTCCCATCGTACAGGGAATTTTCCTCACCCTTCCTCTGGTTTGATCCTGTTTTATCTTCTTTTTCTGGTTTACCACCTCATTTTAGTAAAGCATAACTTACATTTATTCCCTGAAAAATACTAAAAGATGGGCAAATTTTTTAGCGACTTAGTACTTGAGCCCTTGGTTGAAATTCAGATCACTCAATATTTTGACATGGCTTTCAATTTTGCTATTAAAAACTTCTGGGTGCATGAGGCTTGTGTATAAACCATTGAGCTTCCCTGTAGTGACGGGAATGTAGCAAGGTCTTTCACCTCCAGTCATCCACATAGCACCATTTAGGAATGTTTTTTTCTGGGTTCTCCATTTACTAGAAAAGAATCTGACAGTCTCCTCTTTGGAGATGTAGGTAGGAAAGTTAGGAAAATGTAAGTCTCTGTTATTGCCTAGGGATTTGGGCTGAAAAGCAAACTGGAATCTCCCATTCTTCGGCATAAATATTTTCATAATGACACTCTTTCCCACCTTTTTAGCCAGATGTCTTGAAATCAGAAATCTCTCTGCTTCCATTTATCCTGAGAATACACTACTCATGTTCTGCAGTGGTAAACGATGGATAGCCATTGGATTATCCAAGCAGGAGGTGGAGACCTGGGGTTCTAACTGCTCCATATGTGTACTTCTTAATGTCTTTTTTGTTTCCAGTCCTCTTTCTTTCATGAAACATGACCTGATTTCTGAGCAAATTTAGATTCTGCTGTAGAAACAGACATTCTTCTGGCTATGATGCAGCCCGGTAGAGTTGCTCTTCCTCTTATCTTACTACATCGTTTACCATGCTTCTATCCACTTTCCATCTTCATGTATTCTCGGACAGGAAATAATATGTCTCCTATTTAATAAAATATACATTTTATGGGTACTTTTTAAATTACTGTAATTTTTCATTTAGAAAGTATCGTCTTTCAGGCATAAATGATTCTGGACACTAAGATATGAGCATAGATGTTCAGAAGTAATCATCTGCAACCATATGTGTGCTATAATAGGGAAAAAAACAGATGAGAATAAGAAAATAAAAATAAACCATGAAATCCCTAAAAAAGTCCAGGTGCAGTGTGGCTCAGGCTTGTAATCCCAGCACTTTGGGAGGCTAAAGGGGGCAATTCATTAGAGGCCAGAAGTTGGAGACCAACCTGACCAATATGGTGAAACCCTGTCTGTACTAAAATTACAAAAACAGGCATAATGGCATGTGCCTGTAGTACCAGCTTCTCAGGAGGTTGGGATATGGGAATTACTTGAACCTGGGAAGTGGGAGGTTGCAGTGAGACAAGATCAGGCCACTGTACTCCAGCCTGGGCAACAGAGGGAGACTTTGTCTCTCAGACAAACAGACAAACAACAATAACAACAACACTTTAAAAAAAGAAACAGATGAGTAAACTGAGAATTTATACTTACAATGCCATAATAGGTAAATATTCCTTTTTTTTCTAAGAGTATATTATTTATGTATTAAATGCAGAAGAGAAAACAACAACAAAAAAGAAATTAACTTTATTGAAAACTACTTGAAAAACTTGAACAAGAGATTTTTTCCTTCATAGATATTTATGGCATTCATCCTTCAGTAATAGAAGCAAAAAGAATCTGACAGCAAAACATTGGAATTTCTTGACAAAAAAAAATTATTGGAGTTTTTTGACAAAGCAATGCTTAACATTGCATGTTTTCGGACAAAAAATTATTGGAGTTTTTCGACAAAGCAATGTTTTATCAAAACAGACAAAAAATTATTGGAGTTTCTTGACAAAGCAATGCTTTCTACAAAATGAGATACATTAGATTACTAGTTTTTTTTTTTAAATGTGTTCAGGTACTAAAATGACTGGATATATTGATGTCCTTTAAGAAATGATATGGAACATTAATTTAATAAATTTCATATTATGAAATGGTATGTTTTCTTTTTAAATCACAAAGTTTCTTTTTCTTCCTAGTTTTCTAAGAGTTTAAAATGAATAAATGTTGTTGAATTTTTGAAAGTTTTTTATGCAGCTGTTAAAATAATCATATGACTTTTCTTCTTTGGTTTGTTAATCTGGTGGAATTTATTAATAACTTTTTTAAGTTAAAACATCCTTTAATTTCTGTAATGAACCTTCCAACTTGGTCATGGTATGAGCCTTTATATATGTTGCCTAGACGTTGATTTGCAAATATTTTGTTTTACATCAATGTTTTTGAATAAAATTAACCTGTAGTTTTCTTTTTCTGTACCAAATGTGTCTGTATTCCTATCAATTTAATTGGAGCAATCTCTCTACATCCTCCCATTTTTTGTTTCCTATAATATTTTGTGTACACCAGAGTTAGTTTTCTGAAGTTATTACCTCTCACTAGTGAAGCCATCTGAACTTAAAATAAATCAGTGAAAATATTTTTGATTATTAAGTGTCTTCAATATTACTCATTTCAATTTCTACTTGAATTCATTTTGATGTTATACATTCTGAATAATTAACATTTCATATCTGTGCTTCTGGATTTATTGGCATAAAATAATTCTTAAGTTCTCTTACTGTCTTTTAAATCTGTAACATTTGTTTTTATCTTTTGTTTTAATCCTAAAGTTGTTCATTTGGGATTTATATCTTCTTTCATGATTAGGATCACTGAAAGTCAATCATTATTGTTCTTCTTTTCAAATGATTAATCTTTCCTTTAAGTGATTATTTGATTTATATTTTATTAATATGTACCTGTATCTTTTTTATTGCCTTCAATATATTTTCTTTGGGTTTATCACATGTGTGTATGCATTATACAAAGTGAAAATTATAAGTAAATTCCATCAAATATATAGTTTTTCTTTAATAGATGTTTACTAGTTAATTTTATGCATTTTTACCTTTCCTAATAGAGTCACTAAAAGCGATATATTTTTCATAAGGTTTATTTTAACTTCATCCAATATTTGAATTATGGTGTTTCTGTTATAATTCAGTTCAAAATTTTAATTTATATTATGAATTCATTTTTGACTTACCTGTTTTGAAAAATACATTCCATCATTTCTTAGCATATAGTGTTTTTCCAATTATCTCCTAAGTATAGATTTCTAGCCTAATTGAAGTATCAGGCTATGATCAAAAAGTAATCTGCATTATTACCAACCTTTGAAAACTTCTAAGACTTTGTATCCAACACATGCTTATTTTTTGGAAACATTTTATGTGTTCTGGAATAATATATTCTCTACTTTTATATGAAATCGGTTTGTTATTACTCAAAACTTTTACATAATTATCTTTTATAAAAGTCTTTATTATATTCAAATGTTCTTTTTAATATATATATACAATCAGAATCCCATTCATCATGCCACATTACATCTAGTCATCATGCCTCCTTAGGTTCCTTATGGCTGTGCCAGCTTTTCAGACTTTGTTTTTAATAATCTTGATGAGTTTTGGTTAATACTCAGGTATGTTATGGAATGCTGCTCAGTTGAGACTTGCTGCATAATATTCCCATGATTAGAATGGGTTTAGGTGCTAATGGTGTCTTTTAATGGACACAGGTCTTAATTTTAGTGAAGTCAATTTAACAAGCTTTGCCTTTATTAGTGATTCCTTGCGTGTCCTCTGTGAATAATTATAGTTTCCTGTCTGGGAATAAGGATAGTCTCCTATGCTTACTGCAAAAGTTCTACTATTTACCTTTTGTAATTAGATCTGTCCGTCTGGGACTGACTTTTGTGTATTGTGTGAAGTACGGCCAAGGTTTGTTTCCTCCCAAATAGACACCCAGTCAATTTAACAACCTTCATTGCAGAAAATATGCTTTCACTACGGTAGCACTTGTGTCACCTTTGTCATAAATCAGTTGGCTATAAAAGTTCTGGCTTGTTTCTGAACTCTTCATTCTGTTTTCTTGGTCTATTTGTTTATGTTTGTGTTAATAAAAATTTTAATTACTAGATTCATATAATAAATCTTAATATATAGTATTATAACCCTACCAACCTGTTATTTCCGCTTTAATAGTTGTCCTTTTTCAGCATTGTCTTGGCTATGCTTGGCTCTTTACATATGTATGAAAATTTTAGACATAACTTGAATCAACTTGTCAGTTTATATAACAAAATATGTTCTAATTTTAATTGGAATTGCATCTGTATATTGTAATCTGAAGACATATGTTAGTGAAATTAATAGAAGTGCTATACTGAGTCTTCCAATCCATAAGTATATGCTATCCTTCTATTGATTTTTCAAACAATATTTTATAGTTTTCTGATTGTTTAAAATGTATAGAAATACAAATGAATTTATTGTATTGACTTATCCAGTGACTTTTTAAAATTTACCTACCGAATTGAACAGATTATCCATGAATACATCTAGATTTTTCCTGTACAGAATCAGCATTCTGCAAATAGTTTTTTAAAGTTTTTATTCTAATGCTTAAAACTTTTTTCCCCTTGCCTTGTTGCATAGGTTGAGACATTCAATTAAGAGTTATACAGAAGTGATCATTGTAGGCATCTTTATATTCTCCAAATTTTGACCTAAATATTCAGTATTTTACCATCAAGTAGATGATTAATGCAGCTTATTATTGATAACTTATCAGATTAGTAAATTTCTTTAGCTTCTTACTTTGCTAATAGTTATACCATGAATGAGTGATGAATTTTGAATTTTATTAAAGGCCTTTTCTGAACTGATGTTTTTCCTTGTTTATTCTGTGTAGTGACTAACTTTAAATGATTTTTAAATTTTATTCCAAATTATCTTTTCTGCATAATTATACTTGGTCATGATATATTAACCTTTTAAAATATTGCTAAAATTGATTTCCTAATATTGGGAATAAAATTTTTCCATTTTCATATCTAATTTTTAAATTAATTTTTTTCTATTTTGTGGAAAAAAATGTTATTGGAATTTTGATAGGGATTGCAAGGAATCTAGATCACTTAGGATAGTAGAGGTATTTTTTAACATTAATTATTTCAATCCACAAACATGGCATATCTTTCCATTTATTTGTATCTTCCTCAATTTCTTTCATAAATGTTTTATAGTTTAATGTACAGGTATTCACCTCCCTGGTTAACTTATTCCTAAGTGTTTTATTTTATTTGGAATCGCAAATGGGATATTTTTTCTTGAATCTTTTTCAGATAGTTTGTTGTCAGTATTTAGAAATGCTACAAATTTTTGTATGTTGATTTTGTATCATTCAACTTTGCTAAATTTATTCTAACAGATTTTGGTAGAGTTTTTAGGATTTTCTCTCTGTAAGATTATGTCATCTGCAAACAGGGAAAAATTTAACTTTTTCCTTTCCAATTTGAATGCCTATTATTTCTTTCTCTTGCGTGATTGTTCTAACTAGCTCTTCTAGTATAACATTGAATAGACGTGGTATGAGTGGGCATCTTTGTCTTGTTTCTCATCTTAGAAAAATGCCTTCAACCCTTCCTCATTGAGTATGATGTTAGCTGTGAATTTATCACACATGGTGTTTACTTTGTTGAGGTACATTTCTTCTTTTTCTATAACTACTTTCTTGAGAGTTTTTAATAATGAAAGGATATTGAATTCTGTCAAATAAATTGTCTGCATCTATTTAAATGATCGTGTTTTTTTCTTTACTTTGTTAATTTGGAATATTATAGATCTGCATATGTTGTACCATTCTTGAATCACTGGGATAAACCCCATCTGATTATGTTGAATAATATTTTTAATGTCATGTTGAATTTAGTTTGTTAGTATTTTGTTGAGGATTTTTGCATCTATGTATAACTGGGATATTGGCCTGTAATATTCTTTACTTGTAATGTCCTTGTCTGGGTTTTGTATCAGGATATTGCTAGCCTCATAGAATGAGTGTGAAAGTGTCCTTCTTTATTTTATTGGAAGAAATTGAGAAGGACTGGTGTTTCGTTTTCTTTAAATGTTTGGTAAAATTCAGCAGTGACACCATCAGATCCTGGGCCTTTCTTTGATGGGAGACTTCTAATTCAATCTCTTTAATTGTTATTGATCTGTTTGGATTTTCTGTTTCTTCATGATTCAGTCTTGACAGATTGTATGTGTCTAAGAATTTCTCCTTACTTGTTATTGGTTTGTTTGAGTTTTCTATTTCTTTATGACTTAGCCTTGACAAATTTATGTTCCTAAAAATTTATCCATTTCTTCTGGGTTATTCAATTTGTTGGCATATAATTGTTCATAGTAGCTTTATATGATCCTTTCTATTTCTGTGATATCATCATTATATCTCCTTTTTCATTTCTAATTTTATTTATTCGAGCCTTCTCTCCTTTTTTGTGTGTTAGTCTAGCTGAAGTTATATCAATTTGTTGATCCTTACAAATACAACTTAGTTTCACTGATATTTTCTATTGTTTTTCTAGTTTCTATTTTACTTATTTCTGCTTTTGATTACTTCTTCCTTTTACTGATTTGGGGCTCAGTTTATTCTTTTTCTAGTTCCTTCAGTTATAACATTAAGTTGTTGCTAATTTGAGATCCTTCTTATTTTTTGATGTAGGAATTCAATGCTGTAATCTTCCCTCTTGGAACTTCTTTTGCTGCAACATGTATTTTTATGAGAGGAATTGGCTATGTATTTTTTTCTTTCTTTCAATATTCTTGTGATAATTTGCTAACAAGGTTATGATAGTCCTTTAAAATGATTTGTAAACATTTCCTATTTTCTTTGCTGATGTAAGTTTTGTGTAAAATTAGTGTTATATCTATTTTAAATATTTTGAAAAATGCAATAAAAATGTGGATTGAGATTAATTAATTTAATATAACACTAGGAGATAAATTTTTAAATTTTTTCCTGCCTTTGTTTTGATATATTATATTTTTCTAGGAGGTTATCAGTTTAATATAGAAATTTATCAGCAAAACATTATTCATTATACACTCTTATTTTCAACATAGAAGATTTTTACTGATGCTCTTGTCTCTCATAATTAATAATTATTTATAAAATTAGCTAATAATGATAATTTGCTCTCCTATCTCTCTTTCTTTCATATCTCTCTTTTTCGCTTTCCTCCTTTTTTTCTCTCTTTCCTCTTTTACTCTCTTTCTCTCCATCATTCTTATCACAGTTGAGATGATCATGTCAATTTTATATCTTTTGAAAGATTAAGCCTAATGATTTTTTTCTATTATATATTTATTTTCTTTCAAAATTTTACCTTTATCTGTATTATTTTCTTCCTTCTACTTTCCTTGAATTCAATTATCTCTTTCCAACTTGTTATAGTGGATACCTGAATATAATTAATATTTATAAATTTATTTGAATATATGAATTCTAAATATAAACATCTTAAAATACACATTTAGCCACAAATTTGATACATTTATTTTATTTATCATTATTTAGTTTAAAATATTTTCTTTTCATTTTTAACTTATGGATTTTATAGAATTGTATTTCTTAGTTTCCAAGCAATATCTGGATACATAAATATTTCAAGTGCTCATAAAACATTTTCCAAAATTCAGTGCACACATGTTCTACATGCCCTGGAAAATTCTGTACATTCTTTCGTTGTTTAAGGAAGTAATCCATTCATTTCAACCAGGCAACTATTTTGATCACAATGTTTACATTCTCTATATGCTTACAGTTGTTGTTGTTTTGTTTTCTTGTTTGTTTTTTTTTTTTTTTTGGTTGGCTTGTACCATCAGTTACTGGGAGAGTTCTGTCAGTTTTCACAATGATTTTGATTTGTAATTTCTTGTGTAAGTCTGTTAATATTACTATTATATAATTTGAATCCCTGTTGTCAAGTTTATCCAAATGTAACAATGTTGTGTCCTTTTATTACAGTAACCCTTGCATCATTGTGAACTGCTGTTAAGTATCTCTTGCCATATTTCTTATCTCCTTAACTTCTATTATTGACAAGGTAGCTTTTCTGTGTGATAGATCTTTTCCCAACATTTTACTTTTAACCTTTTGTGTGTCACTATATTTAAATTGTCTTTGTCAGTAATTTTGACCATATTTTTAAAAATCCATATTTTAAAAATACATATTTTTAAAATTGTTCTATTTTAATCAAAACATTTGTCTACTAATACCTAATGTATTGTTTGACAATAGTTGGCTTTGTATTTAGCTTTTACTATTTTTTTCTATTTGTCCCACATGTTTTATGTTCTTTCTTCTCTCCTTGTGATTCAATTTTTTTATTATTAATCAATTTTCATTTAATTAGCTTGACAGCTATACATTTTTTACAATTATTTCAATGGTTACAATATGTAAATTTGACTTATTATAGTTAGAAATAAATTATTTTTTTACATCTTATATGAAAATGTGATTATCATGAAATACATTTATGCCATTAATTCTTTTTGTGTTATTTCATCATGTATTTTTAACTCCATATATATTTTACGCTTCTCAATACATTAATATCGTTTTGTACAATCAATATCTACCCATATACTAACTTTTACTAGACTTTTCCTTCCCTCATGCATTTCTTACCGTCTAACTATGATCAATCACATTTCTGTCTAATAAATCCTTGTTTTCTTAGTGTTTTTTTCTTTAAGTGTAGATCCGCTGGTAGTAACTTTTCTAGTTTTTATTTGAATGGAAATATTTTTATGACATCTATATTTTTAAAGGATACTTTCACCTGCAATGGAATTCTTTCGAGACAGTTATTTTCTTTTGCCTCTTTAAAAATATCATCCCATCATATTACCACTTCTTTTGTTTCTGTTTCAAAGTCAGTTGTCGATCTCAATGTCCTCTGGCATCTCTGCATGCAAGATTTTTCCCCTTGTTTTCTGTTATCAAGCTCCACAGGAATACACTTAGGAATGAGTTTCTTCATATTTAATGGGCTTGGGATTCATAATGTGTACTTTTTGTGTAGCTTGGGAATTTTCACAAGTTGGGGAAGTCCTCAACAATTATTGTTTCAAATATTGCTTCTGCCTCTATATGCTCTTCCCTTCTGGGATACCAATGACCTGTATTGTAGTAGTCTTCACTGTGTCCCATAGATCACTTATGCTTTCTTCTCTGACATCCACATACTTTTTGTCTTCCTTTTTTAAGCCCAGATTATTTTTACTCACTTAACATTCTACTAATTATTACTTAAAGTACTTATTCAGTTTTGCTTAACCTGTAGGTAATGCTATTTGTTATTATTTTCCATTATTACGTTTTAGTTCAATAATTTCCATTTGTTTATTTCCCTTTAGACAACAGTTCTGTAGTGAAATCCTTCGTGTTATTATCTGTGTTCTTGGATATATTAATCAAGAATGTGTGTCTAGTCTCAGAACTACAATTGAAACATCTGTGCTTTGTTGCTCTTGTTAGTTTCATTTTTCTTATCTTGGCTTTTTCCATATTCCTATTTTCTAATGTTTTATTTCTTTGAGTGCTAGATATTGTGCATGAAAAATTTAGAGTGGTTAAGTAATATCGTTTCTTTCAAGTATAATTGATTCTATCCTTTTCTAGGCAATCTAAGCAGGAACAGATTAGTTGATTCAACCAGGGAATGAGTTGATTTGAGGACATGGTACAGTTTTGGGAAAGCTTTGTGGACCTCTGTTTGCCAGCTCCTTAGTTTAGCTCTCAGAGATCTCAACTGAGAGCCTGAGGAGTGTTTACAGAAGCCCCTGCTTCTTTGCTGGTGAAAAACTCCCATTTTTGTCTCCCCTTTACCACGTCACCCTTTGTAACTGTATTGATTTTCATTTCAAGTATGCTTTTAGCTTATTTGTCTCTTTCCCCAAGCACCTTAGGAATTCAACAAACACTACTAGGGAAAGAAACAAAAACAAACAAACAAGCAAAAAAAGAAAAAAAGAAAAAAAATTTGGCTTGTTGCTCAGTACCTACCTTTTCTCCCAGATTTAGGCCTCTCAAATCCTGCCTGCCTTGAGACTCTTGCATTCCAATACTGTCAGGCTGCCAAAGCTGCTCGCTTCTCTGACTCTTGGCGGCTCCACTCTGCCTGGTTTTGCAGCCTCTCACCTAACTCTAAGACTTAGTAATTCTATTATTTGGTAAACTATGACAAAATTGTGGACTCTTCTCCCTATGACTTCCCTTTCTCTAAGATCTTGGTGTCTTGATGTTGTTTACCTGGTAGCTCTGGATAACTTCAAATAGATCTTAACATGTATTTTCCCTGGCTTTTCTCATTGCATTTAGTAGCAACTTTGGTCTGCTGTAACCTATTCATCACAGCCTTCTTCTATGACTTAAGAATTTTTTAATATATTCTTTGTAGCTCTTTAAATTGTCTTTAGCCAGTGAGTTGATCCAAGTATTCTAACAGTTCTATTATCTTGATGTATTTCTATGCACACATAAATTTCTATGTGCCAGTTCCAGTGGAGATGGTGGCATTACTTCTACATTTTATAGAGGTTCAGAGATTCTGTTACCCCTTTTACAAAGTAAGTGGCAGACTTTAGAGAAAATCAGTTTTATATGACACCAAGTCTTAATAGTACAACAAGCTTTCAAGCACGCATGATTACCAAAAAATTCAAGCAGCTGAGTTATATATTATAGGCTATTTCTAATCTGATTAACTAATATTGCTACTTTTTATTCACGTGATAATATATTAGCACTCATTTAGAGGATAACGATAGCAGATGCCTTCATTGAAAAGTCCAAATACATAGAAAAAAATGTTAATCTAGAAAATTTTATCAGCTTATTTTTTCAAGCAACTAGGATTTTCTTTGATATCATTAACAGATGATATCCAACCAGTTCTTACAGCCCAGAGTAGAAATAAACTGATGACCTCTTTGGTATTACAAGAGGAATCTGTATATTCCATTTATTTACTTGTCTGTTCAATTATTTATTTATTAAGAAACTGACATCTGCATACATTAGAAATATATTATTCATTGTTAGCATATCTGGGACTAGAATTTTTAGTATGTTTTTGAATGTAATAATAAATACCAGAAATGGGTGATTAAATGTTATAAGGCATGGTCTTTGCTCTCTGGGAACGCTCAGTTTAGTTTATGAAGTTCCAAATAAATGGTATAACCAAAAACTGTATGAGGCCTTATAAGATTTCAGAGAAAGCAGAGATCAGTTTGGACAGTAGTTATCTAAGTAAGAGAATTTCAAAAATCTGCAGGAGTTAAGCATGTCAGGAGGAAGAGTCAATGAATTTCAAAAAAATCAACAAGATATCTTAACAACTATGTCAACACTTAGTTCTGTGCCCATTGCATAGAAAGAAATCACGAGGAGGATGAGGAAAAGAAAAGAAACACCTCCTGAGTTCTGTAGACTAGAAAAAATTTCTTATGATGCTTTTAAATAAAGTTTGAAGCCAACTTCTACTTTAGGAGAGATACCACGCTCCATGCTGTCTGCCATGAACGGCAGAAGAAGGCAAGTGTGTCAATCACCCTGTCCAGTTTTGGGTCTTTCAATGTCTATTCCCATCTCAAATCTTACTACACAATAAGAAGAGAAATTGGTTAGGCAACAAGAGCTCTCTGCCATGAAGAAGTTAAGTATATCAATCACTCTGTCCAGTTTTGGGATCTTTTAATGTCTGTCCCCATCTCAAATCTTACTACACAATAAGAGAAATTGGTTGGGCAACAAGATGAATGTAGGAATGAGGAATAAAGATTTTTTAAAAAAATTTGACACATTGCAGAAAACTGCATGTTATCTACAATTTTTTTTGTACAAATGAAATACCTGTAATAAAATTTATTTTGCAAGAGAAGAAATAACCTGAGGGTCTATAATACTGCAGAGCGGCTTTCTTGATAATGAGGTTCATCTTAGTCTTCAGGAAGAGCTTATAAAATGAATTGTTTTATTCAGTGAGACACTAGGCATTTATTGTGCAACTAGAGTGTGTAGAATGTTGGGAACTAGTTCTGAGACAAATGTTGAAGAAGAAACTCACATTACAAATACACAAAGCACATTATTTATGTATTTGGAGAATTTTTATTTCTTAAAATAAACAGTGGGATTTCACTTTAATAGTTTTTTTGTTTGCCTTCACAGTTGTCAGCAATGCTGCATTACAACCAGAAATATAGCTAACCATTTTTGACTAAAATAAGAAGAAAACTGAGTCTTTGGTTAGAAAAAGATACACATAGAGAAGACTGTAAATCACTAGAAAGAGACAATAAAATCTGCTTATTTACAACTTTGCTGCAACAAAATACATAGATTGCAAATGACTTATTCTTGGAAAGAATGCCTCAAATCCAAATTGTAGCATATCTCACAATCAAAATAAACATGAAAATGCTATCAAATATGACTCTATGTCCCAAACATCCCATCCTCTGCATTGAAAATGAATGAAATGAGAGAAAGGAAAAAACCATCTGCAATTTAGATTTGTCATTCTTTTGTTATCTTCATGTATTTTATGAAAAAGTGACTGGCAAAGTACTGAAAACCCTTCAGGAATTCAAAGGGGGTTCATGGTTGCAATTTTTATATTTTGGAATAACCATTATTTTGGAATAGACAGCCATTAAAGTCTGTTGTTGCAGACTTTAATGTCTGTTGTTGCCTAGTTGTCATTTTCCTTTAGGCTACAACCCCATTTTTGCTACAGCTAAAATAAAGAGCTGTTGGACATTGCATACTGGAGTGAGAGATGAAACAGGAAGAAAATTTCATGATCATTAGTCAGGGAGCACTGATCAGAGTACAACTGGAAGTTCCATATCTTTGCCTTGAAATTTTTGTAAAAATTTACATGTTCTGCATCGTTAAGAAAAGAACATTCAGTACAGCATAAAGTTCAAGTCAGTGAGACCCCACTGGGTTCTACGCTCTTCACAACCTTTTTTTTTTTAATTCTTCTATGATTTTAAAAAAGAAAATTCTCAGATATTTTATGACCTTTGCAAAATAGTGATACAACTTTCTTAAGGAGGACTTTTCTAACATACACATATCTTTAATCATATACTTCAAGGGAGCATAGGAATCAACTGCCTGATTCAATAGGAGGGTTAAGATACTACTTTACAAGGCAAGTTCTGCAGCTCTTGAATCAACTGTGCGACAGATGAAAGTGTGTGTGTGTGTGTGTGTGTGCGCATGTGTATTAGTGTAGGATGTTTTTCAGTCACCTTGCTTCTACTACTGTTGTGATGGCTACTCACAAAATGGCTTCATTCAGTCTGGCTCACCAAGAATAGATCTCTCAGCGATTGTTTTCAGTAAGAAAAGAAGTACAAGGAAACCTGGAAGGTGCTCAGTTCAGGCATGTGAACCACTGGAGCCTGTGCCACAACAGGCCCACAAATGACAAGCATGCACAACCGATTGCACAAAGCCAGGGGAGAGAAAACCGAGGTGACGCATGTATAAATACCATTCAGTGCTGGGCTTAAATGGAGCAACATTGCAAAGGAGCTTATACAGTTTTTTGACAGACTATAAATATATCGTCATCTACTGTTCGTAATTGAAGAATACATTTACTTGTCTTTTTTCCTATTGGTAATGGAAATTTAAGCCCTGCCAGTAACTATTTTCTCAAGGACAACCAAAGGAGGATGTAAAGTGCTGTGATTAATAACAGGATTATTTAGTTTAGATATGTTTACAGAGCTAGGTGTCCAAATTTTCACACAAAATTATTAAAATCTCTGAATAAAAAATTTCCATCATGGGGTAACTCAATGCCCACCTCACCCCCAAATAATAAGCTACAAAGAGAGATATAGAATCTAGTTTCTGAAGAACATTACAGTTAATTTCTTCATTGATTTGATCCTTTTTAATCCAGTAAATAGGAGAGAGGTAATTTGACAAAGCAAAGAATGCTAAGTCTTTGCTTTGTCAAATGTACATTTAATTTCTGGTATTTATCTAGATAAGCTGGTGACTTAGCCCTACCCTGAATGATAAATTCTTTTCTATAGTTCAGGGTAGGGCTAAGTCACCAGTGTATCTAGATATATACCAGAAAATAGGACTACAGAAAGCTGTACATCCAGCAAGAAAGTTGTGTAGTATACAACAAAAATATCAGCAGCCATTTTTGTGAATCAATTAAAGAAAATAATGGATTATCAATATGCAACTCTTACACCTAGAGTCAAAATGAAATATATATACCATTGAAACAAAACAGTAATGTTGCCAGAAACCTCTTCAATTATTTCTGCTAGGAGGGCATCTACTCCCAGGTGTGAGGTGATTTGGCTTGCAAAACTGTAGACTTGGAAAATGGCTACAATTGTCCAGAACAGAATTTAAGAGGAGCATCAGCTAGGATGCAAGAGCAGATACTAACACAGAAGTGGGAAGAATAACAACGTGCATATTTTGAAAGGGAGGCCCTCTGAGTTGCTTGAGCCAGTGGTTCTGAACTCAGGGTGATTTTCCCCCAGTTGACATTTGACAATGTCTGGAAACATTTTAGGTTGTCCCAAACTTGGGGTGCTGCTGGAATCCATTACAGTAGAGGCCAGAGATACTACTAAACATTCTGCAATGTGCAGGGTGGCCCGTCACCCAAAGAATTATCAAGCCGCACATGTGATTCGTGCTGATGTTGGGAAATCCTTGGTTAGCCCAAAGGCAGTGTTATTGCAATGGAAAAAGAATGCTTCTTAACATTGTCATTTTGTCTGTCTGATCTACTCGAATTAAAACTTACAGGTAGGGAATTTGTCTGTATTGCTCACTGCTTTGTGACTAGCACTTAGGACAATGCCTGGCACACAGTTGAAACTCAATAAATAAGAAATGAATGAGTTAAAAATCAGATTGAGAAACCACAGCAGGAGAGGTCTTGGCAGTGTTCTAGTTGCGCTGACAGGGACCCCTGGAGTGTCAGAGAAAAGTGTACTGGTACCCTAAAAGTTCTAACGTTGTCTACCTTGTCTGAATATCCCAGGAAACTAATACAAAGAGCTAGAGCTTAAAAAAATAGAACAGATAATATTTTTTACTGTATATATTTTAGGGGTACAACACAATGTTTCTGCATACATATATATAATGAAATCATTACCACAGTCAATCAAATGAACATACCCATCATCTCACATCGTTATCTTTGTGCTTGTGTGTGTGTGTGTGTGTGTGCATGTGTGTATGGTAAGAGCGCCTAAAATCTTTGTTAGTAAATTTCCAATATGTAATACAATATGTTAACTAGAGTTCTCATGTTGTGTACATTAGATCTTTTGGCTTATTCATGCTACATAACTGCAACTTTGTACCCTACATGACCCCATCCTCCTACCCCCTTGTATCCACCACTTTACTCATTATCACTGTCTTCTATCTCCACATCCTATCCCACTGGGAGGTCTTCAGGGAAAAATAATGACAGGCATGGAGCTGTTACCTTCTATGATAACAATGTCTTCCGGTGGAATACATCCTGAAGGACTTGCCAGAGGCTGTTTTACAGTTAACTTTTTTCTTTCTATAAGGAGTACACTCTAAAATAACAATGAAAAGTGTATTACAGTAAATACTAAGTGACAGGAATTTTTCAGCTCCATTATTATCTTATGGGACTACCGTCATTTATGTTGTCCATCATGGACAAAAACATCGCATGTGATGTATGCCTGTAGTTAAAAATAGGTATTCTTTGAAGTCAAATAGCCTGATGCAAATATTATTAGATTGGTGCAAAAGTAATTGTGGTTTTGACATTAAAAGTAATATACCCTGCCATTAAAGATATTTAAAAATTATTCCTCAATTCATATTTGTATTAAGCATCCATTTTTACAACATTTTTGGAAAATTCCTGGGGCTAGGAATAGGAGCACAACTATTACTGAGACCAGAACCCCGAACTGCCAGACCAACATTCATACTGAGAAAAGGATGATGTTGCCATGTGTTGCCAGGGCCTGTCCTAACTGAATAATATGAGGGCTGCTTTCGAGCCATCCATTCTTATTTCTCCAATCATGATTTGTAATCAAGTGTGTTTAGTCTTTGTCTATATTTAAGTGATTTTATATTATTATGGATCAAATGCATGTGTCCTCCCCAAATTCATATGCTGAAATCCTAACCTCCTTCCACCATGTGACAACACAGTGAGAAGACAGCCTTCTATGAATCAGGAAGTAGGCCTTTATCTGACATCAAATCTGGCACCTTAGTCTGGGCTTCCCAGCCTCCAGAAATGTGAGAAATACATGCTTGTTATTTAAGACGCACATTTTACCATATTTTTGTTATAGCAGCCCAATTAACTAAGACATATATACACCACTGGTCTTTTTACTATAGTTTTCTCATTCTTGAGTGTTTCACTTTAACCTATTTTCTCATTAGCTGAATTTGGTTGTTGAGTAGTTCTGTTTTGGGAATTGTGATTTTCTTTTTTGGTCAGCAAGGACTCAAGGATATTTTATTCCCTAAACGATCTCAGAGAAATCTAAACATCTGAAAGTATCTGTCCATAGCTTTTACACCTGGATGCAATTTTGTGTATGTATTCTAGTAGTATACTTTCTTTTTCTCAGAATGATGTGTTTCACTATTGCCTTTGGGCTTTTAACGTTGTTGTAGAAAAGTCTAAAATCAGCTTGATTTTTTTTTTTTTTCATCTTTGTAGGAAAATTTTCTTCCCAGAGTTCTTTTTGTCTCTTCAACTTTGGTCTCTTAAATAGTATAATCCTCTGTGTTAATTGTCTGTGTCTGTTATAATTTGAACACAATTTTTGCTTTTCACCAGCAGATTATACTCAGAAGGTTGTCTTCTGTTAATTTCCAACATTCTCTGCTCCATTTGTGTGATTTTTTTACTTCCGAGATATTTAAAATAGATTATTCCTCTTCCATATATTATTGTATTCTCTATAATTTGTCTGCTCTTTTCCTTGTTATTCAACTTTAAAAAAGGCAAATTTTTCTTCTACATAATTATTTTTTTTCCTCAGGTGTGTCTAGTCTGTTCATTGATATTTTGAATTTATTAAAGCTTTTCTACTGTTGCTCATTTGGCTGTCAGGTTTGTTTTTGCACTTAAGAATTATTATTCATTTTAGCCTGTTATCAACTGTCTTATGTTTGAGCTCTGATATTTTGTTTAATATACTTACTACATTCTTTGCTAATGAGGAGCTCTCTTGGGGAATTTTCTTCTGCTTCTTGGACTTATTTTCCATATTGGATTCTTTATCTGACTTAGTAGCGTGTTAGGTTTCTGCCCACCCTGGCACCCACCGTGATGGTGTATTTACATAGTTGCTGTGATTTTCTTTGTATTCTCCTCCTTTCAAGTGAAACTATCTGTTAAGATTATCTATGTGCTGTGTAGGTTGGGAATGTATTCTTCTCGGCCCCTTCCCACAGCCTCTGAGATCGACTCTACAATGCCTTCCATCTACAATTTGTGGTCTGAGCATTGTATTCTCTAGCCATTCTTCTGTGGAGCCTCAGGATTTCAAAGCAACGCAGAGCAATGCAAAGCTCAGCACTGGTTATATTTTCTGCCTTAAATGGGATTATATTATACAAACTTTTTAAAAAATTTTTTCTCACTTCACACTGTGTCTTAGAAATCATTCCATAGCATTACATTTAAATTTACTTCATTATTTCTTTGATAATTAGCTGCATAAAACCTTACTAAAGATATATGGATAGTCAAGTTGTTTTAAAGAGGGATTTGATGATGATCATAAACATACGTAATAAAAATGATTGCAAAATGTAAATTCAAAAATGATGGCTGGGGAGAAAACAGAATACAAATAGAAGAGTAGGAATCATACAAAATAATTATAAATGAATAAAATTGTCATGTCATCATCTCAATTTGCTTTTTACGTCTCTAGTTATGCCATATTAATTACAGTGCAGAATTTATATATGTATTACTATTTTCCTAGAAGCTATATTTTTTATTGATATCAACGGTGACTATAGTACTTTTACAAAGTGGGACTATCATTTAAATTTTATTTTATATAAATAATAGTTCATTCAACATTTTAGATTGTTATTGCCTCCCTTTACATGAATTTGTTGGTGTGCCTAATCCATTTTTTTCAACTAAGCTCACTGGTGGTATATTTATATATGCCGACACACAGGTATCCCATACACCTTTCTGCTCCAGATGTTGCTTATTGGAAATCTGCTTATTTGCTTTTGCATGTCTTAATAATGAGCAGAAACCTGGATTTTCTTATTTTGAGAGCATAAATAAGACAAATAATTTATCAATAACATTCTACTGGTAATAAAACAGAAAACAAATTACCCTATCTTAAATCATATACTTAAGAAAATGCTGTAATTTTTGTAAAAGTTTGAATGTAGTAGTTGATCTTTACAGAGTTTCTGAATTTCTTTTTTTGCCATAATGCCCATCTTTTCAGACCTACTTTTTTTTTTTTTTTTGAGATGGAATCTCGCTCTATGGCCCAAGTTGGAGTGCTCACGCCAACCTCCGCCTCTCAGGTTCAATCGATTCTCCTGCCTCAGCCTCCCAAGTAGCTGGCATTACAGGTGCATCCCACCATGCCTGGCTAATTTTTGTATTTTTAGTAGAGATGTGATTTCACCAAACTGACCAGGCTGGTCTCAAACTCCTGACCTCGAGTGATCCACCTGCCTTAGCCTCCCAAAGTGCTGGAATTACAGGAATGAGCCACAGCGCCTGGCCAGTCCTACTTATTTTTTAACCCTTCCACTTCACCACAAACAACGCCATGCCTCTTATTCTTCCCAACTTTAGTAAACTTTTGGCCAATAGTGATAGCAATCAGTGAGTAATTCAACTAATACTCTGATTTATATCTCTTTCTTTAAAAAGCATATTGTAGATAATACGGACTTCATATTTTCCTTTACTATTGTTAACTTTAATGAAGTTAATTCTACCTCAAACAATGATTTTCATGTTCAGTAACAAGTTTACTTGAGAAGGCCCTTACTATTGTCCATTTCTATTAATTACGTAGTCTTCTTAGGACAATTATCTATCTTTCATAGTCAATTGTCTTTCCCTTCCCACCCACCTCCTTCCTTTTCTCTCACATTCCATTTATCATATTTAATGCTTCCAAACTCATATTCTGTTTTATGTTTTTGAAAGTTTCACTGAGTTGCCTAGGTTAGAGTGGCACGATCATAGCTCACTGCAGCCTCAAACTCCAGGGCAAAAGGATCCTCGCACCTCAGCAGCCCCACACCCAGAGTAGTTGGGACTCCACATGTGTGCCATCACGCCCAGTTATTTATTTTATTTAGTTTTTTAGGAACAGCATTTTGCCATGCCATGTTGCTCAGGCCGGTCTCAAACTCCTGGGCTCAAGTAGTCCTCCCACTTTGTCCTCCCAAAGTGCTGGGATTACAGGCATGAGCCACTGTGCTTGGCCTCATCAGATATTCTTAAGGTAATGATCATAGTTCACTAAACCCAGGAAATGGGACATTATAAACTTTCAAATCATATTCTAGAAATTAACCCGTCTGTGTCACCTATATAAATAATCCTTAGAAGTTCAAATCTTCCTAAATCTGTTAATCTTGTATACACATCTACTTAATATTTTCTCCAGTATAATTATTTATGATCAATATAAAACAAAACAAATATGTTACTGTAATGTTTGTTTTATAATTTACTTTCATGTATTTGTTTCTAAAATTTTGATTGTAGTATGTAGTCATTCAACTTGTTAGAAAGTAAGTACATGTATTACGTATGAGCCAGCTTGGGAGACTACGTGTATATATTTAATTGGTTTTTACAAGATATGAGCCAAGAAATACACCGATGACCTAGAAATGAGTTGTATTTTAAAAACGTACTCGAACATTGCAGATTCCATGACAATGAACACTCCTCTGTTACGATTTTGGATGTGAAGTAAAATGCATCATTCTGTTATGTGAGTAACAGACTCAGAGATGGTGAACTAGGTCCAGGAAGGGAGAAAGCAAGTTAGAAGGTGGCTCAAAGGTATATCTGTGTTAGAAGTGTGGTGGCACTGAATTTGGCAACATTTAAGGAGATTATGGAAATTCGCCGTGAATTACAGACAGATGAGGAAGTCAATTTTTAAACGACACCATTCATAGCCAAAGTTCTGTGACAACATATTCAGAAATTGGAAGTAAATTCTAGTCTAGTGGATCAGTTCTGTCATGAGGGATTCAGAGATGGTCAGAAGTAGATTAATTGTACAAACAGGGAAGCAGCAAGATTCAGGGAGTCAGGCAGGCACAGGTACCAGAAATCATGGTAAGGCCAAAATCTAAATGGAGTTTTTGTTAGTGAAGAAATTGGTATCCAAGTAAAAGTGATGCATGTAGGCTCTAATCTCTGGGTATGAGTACTCATTTTGTGCTTACCCTGTTCCTGCAGAAGCAAATTATGTATTAACTCTCCCTCTTACTGGCCATTTCTCCTGTGAATAATTCCCTTTCTCCTATCCCCCCTCCACAACTGTGTATTCAATCTATCTTGTATTCTAAGATGTTGCTTATCATGCCTTAATTAACATGTGCTAATTTATCATTAGTTATATATTTTTAAATTCTTTTATCCACAAGGTAGAAACTTTTAATCAATTTTCTATCAGTAGTATTTCTCTTTCATTTAATCACTCCGATTTCTGGGTATATGTCCCTTCCAAGCTAATGAGAAGAGCTTTCAGCTAACTGACTTTTGCTGCAGTTGAAATTTTCAATCTTATCAAGTCTCAAGAATCTCTCTTCCCTACACAGTGCAAGACTTTCAGTCCCATCAACACATGTAATTTATTTAAAGCACGTTGCAAAAACA
The DNA here is from genome assembly GCF_003255815.1 of Theropithecus gelada. Lineage (NCBI taxonomy): Eukaryota > Metazoa > Chordata > Mammalia > Primates > Cercopithecidae > Theropithecus > Theropithecus gelada. The sequence continues at coordinate 56,051,958 of NC_037681.1, forward strand.
GCGTAGGCTATGGAGTTAAACCACTATTGTTCAAGTCTCCCACCTCCTGTTGAGTAGATGTGTAACTTTAGTTCAGCCACTTCACCTTTGTAAGAACTTTCAGCACCCTCACCTGTAAAGCAGAAATAAAACTAATCACATTTTAGGAATTTTGCAAAGGTTACACAAAATAATATATGTTAAAATCTTAGCGTATAATTAAAACAGAAAAGATCCTAGAAATTTGCCCCTTTTACTTCATCTCTCTCAAGTTCAAAGTTCCATAGATCTCTAGCAAGGGTCAAAATGACACCAGTCTCTTTGCTAAGGCATAGTAAGAGTGACTTTTATTCCAGTTCCCAACAAGTTCCTCATCTCCATCTGACAGCACCTCAGTCTGGACTTTATTTGCCATGTCACTGTCAGCATTTTGGTCAAAACCATTCAACAAGACTCTATGAAGTTCAAACTTTCCCACATCTTCTGGTCTTCTTCTGAGGACTTCAAACTGTTCCAACCTCTGCCTGTTACCCAGTTCCAAAGTCACTTCCACATTTTCAGGTATCCTTTTATAGCAGGGTCCACTCTCTGCGGTACTGATTTGCTGAATTAGTCCATTTTTATACTGTTATAAAGAACTGCCTGAGACGGGGTAATTTATAAAGGAAAGAGGTTTAATTGACTCACAGTTCAGCATGTCTGGGGAGGCCTCAGGAAACTTTCAATCATGGTGGAAGGCAAAGGGGAATTGTGATTTATATTGAAATACTGTATATAATATTACTGCTGTTTGATTTTATACATTCAACAGATAGACATAGCAAAAAAGGACCTTTATATTACATAATGCAAGATCATCTAACAATGACCTCCAAAGAAATTTCTAAATTAAAAATTCATAGAAGACATAGCCATAAAGTGTTATGAATCAGATTAAGCAAATATTATATAAATAAAAGAATTTTATTCATCTCCACAGAAGCTGTATTTTGAAAACATGTAATAGCTCATCTAAAATGTACTATTTCCTAACATAATATATTTAAATATCAGTGTTTATTAAGCAATATTCAATGTTACCTGCAGTGAAATAACGAAATATTGAATTACATCATAAAAGATGACAGAGGAGCTTAATACAAAAATAACTGTTTAACTAAATGATAAAGACAATGTATTATGTAGCAGTATAATTTGCATTCCATGATAATCAGCAGCATATTTTGAAAATATGAAAGAATTGAAATATGAAAATATTGAAAGAATATTAGTGTCAGCTGGGTGCGGTGGCTCACGTCTGTAATCCCAACATTTTGGGAGGCCAAGGCCTCATGAGGTCAAGAGATGGAGGCCATCCTGACCAACAGGGTGAAACCCCATCTCTACTAAAAATACAACAATTAGCTGGTGTAGTGGGGCATGCCTGTAATCCCAGCCACTCGGGAGGCAGAGGCAGGATAATCCCTTGAACCAGGCAGTTGGAGGTTGCAGTGAAGCGAGATTGCCCCACAGCACTCTAGCCTGGTGACAAGGCAAGACTTCGTCTCACAAAAAGAAAAAAGAAAAAAAAAAAAAACCCAGAATATTAGTGTCTCTGTGGAAAGGCAATAGTCATAAGCAGCCACCACTAACTTCAAATTTCTAAGTAACAGATTTTTTGAGTACAAATACATAAAATATTTTATCTCCTATTATATATTTAGAGAACTTGATTCTTTCGTTGCTGTAATTGTTCCTCACTCACAGATGATGTTGCAAGGCATACAGAACAGTTAACTTTAAACTTGATGTTTTCTTGTTGTTCTTCTGCATGAGTGACCCTGTTGTAAGAGGAACAAACTATTAAGCTTGAACATTTGTGAACATAGGTAAGGACTGACAAGAAAGAAAACAACAAAGTTATTCTGACAAGCATCAGACTATGGAGTCTTTTATAGGGCTTTGCAGTACATAATATGTAATTTTTATGATTGACTATGATGAAAATTGCTTTCAAGCAGGCTAGTCAAGCATACCTGGGATCACCTTCTGGGAGAAAAACAGAAGTTAAAATGTACCTAGTTGCTCTGCTCTTCCATACAGATGCCTAGGTCTCCATAACTGTCCCTGGAAATTCTCAGAGCAACTAAAATGTCACATGAAATTAAATGTCTCAAATAAGTTATTCTCAAACTTTAGTAAGCTTAACAAAATTACCTTGGCTACCCCAATATAGGGTCCCAACAACAGGAATTCTGATTCAATCCAATAAGTCAGTGTAGAAATCTGCATTTACAAGCATACCGTGTCAATTAGATGGGGGATTAAGAAGGCTTCTAAGAGAAATTGTACATAATATTTAATTGTATCAGATCTCTGAATCTTCTGACACATATTGCTTTCAGCAGTATTAAGATGTTGAGAATGACCTTATACTCAAGTTCCATACTACTTGAGCATTTAGTTCTAACAGGTGGAAAGGATGATGTGAGCTTTATTCTGCCTCTGTTCTTATCAACAGAGATTCCAAATGCAAGTGTCAAGGAGTATCAGGAGGAACAACAGCTTCCTCTAATTTCTCTTGATACATGCAGGCAATGGCCTTTCACTAGTAAGTATTGGCAAATAGACCACAAACATTGGGTTAGAATTCTACAGTGGTAAAAGGAAAAGCTCATGAACAAGGCATTATTGTGATCTTGATGCTAGGATGCAAAGAAAGAACTTAATTTATGCAAAACGTGTGCCAATAGTATGTGTTAGTATATAGGGAATCTATGGGGTGGTGTAAAGAGTTGATTTAACAAATCTCTGTGGAATTTCTTGCTACCACTCAGGACAAATACTCCATAGTGAACAAGACTTCAACAGCCTTTCTACAGGACTGAAAGCTTTCTACCACTTTCTTAAGACTACAGCTAGTGATAAGGGATCTTGTTAGGAATAAAGAAGAAAAGAAATGTATACTGTTCTCTCTGGATGAATAAAGCTCTAGTATTTATAAATCATTAAGTCTTCCTCATAACCCTGCCTGAAGGGGATAACAGAGTCATTTTCCAGGCAACAACACTTTTATAGCATTACTTCAATTTAGAAATCATAAGTAGTTCAAGTTATTTTTTCTTAATATCTCTTTGTATGCTATTATGTTGTTGTTACCATGCAAATTGGGAATTAGGTGACAGAGTGTGAAAATGTTGTACATGTGCACATTAAAATGTTGCCACATAGCAGAAAGCAAAAATGTTTTCCATAAGTCTGCTGACAGATGAAAATTTTATAGCAGACATCTCTCAGAAGTCATCTGCATTTAAGTTTAACATATGAAGAAATTATATTGTGTACTCCCTAAGACAAAAATTGCAATTATGAAAACTAAAAACCAAAACCCTAATCCCTCTACTTGGCCCAATTGACATGCCAGTGCATATTGCTTAGTATTTTTTGTATCCTCTTTCCACTTGCAAAGGAAAACCACCTAAAATGCTTTGACCTGCAATATTTTAATATGATTTTCTTAAAACTCTCCTTTTAAGCCAAAGACAATAGAAAGTAATTTGGTAACACAGTATCTTAAAAGTACTAAAGACATTGTAGAATATGAATGCATGAAATGCTCACACTGAGTTTGCTGAAGTGTGCTAACGAGCCACACTTCCATTCTGAAATGTTTCTGCAGTTCTGTCTATATCATCCCAAACAGCTTCTCATTTTTAAAACTAGTATTTAATAACTTTTGTCTAGATAGAATCATTATTAATTCTAGCAAATGCTCTGTAAAATTTCTACAACTAAAATCAGACTTAGTTTCTTTATATGTATTTAACATTCAGAGAAAATGAAATTACTTCAATGTAATTCAAATCATATCTATCATTACTGCAAAGGAAACCCACTAGTAAGACTTCATATCAGGGTCTGCATAAATGACTGTTCACTCTCCATATTCACATTGTTACACCTACAATAATTTTTTCCGATGTAACATGTTCAATGAAAACTTCATTCACTCAGCCATTACTGAGATCCCAATCTCTTCTGAGTATTACATTAAGAAATAGAAAGTGTGGTCTCAAGGTTCTATCTCCTTTCTGGTCTGCCCCACCACTAAGGAATTGCACAGGACCCTGAGCAACAGTCAGTCTCAGCTACCGCAGACCACACTTTCTTTCATGCAGTGAAGTCAACAGCTGGGTAACATCAGTGAAGAAACGTAGAAAAATCACTACACAATTTATTAATTTATCTGACTTTATTAGAGTAAGCATGAGCAGCAATGGGCTTATAGAACTTCAAAATTTTTCAAATAAGCATATTTATACTAACAAATCAGTTTTCCAATCAACTATCTACCCACAAACAATCACTTCTTTTTCTTCTTTACTTCACACAGTTTTCCAGTTGGTGTCAAGAGGAGACTGACCAAGTGTCTGGGCAGGCCCTTGTGTACCCAATTTAACCTTGGAATGTCCGTCTTTATATTACCATGACCTACCATGCAGAAGACACGGTATTCTCTGTACCTGCTGGACCCAAGATAGTGCTTTCTTGGGATCTTTGCCCTATTACATCATGCGATAACTTAAGGTCAAAGCTATCCAAATGACAAGATACTTTTTTACACATCCTAGATTGTGTTAAAATGATTACGTTTTTAACAATCCTTGCACTTTCCAAATCACTTTTTGGTACAGGCATTATCAAAATTTATTTAGGAATTACAATCCAGACTTTAACCAAACAATATACGTTATGAGTTTTACTTTATCAGTTTTTTTCTCCCCACAATAAAGTTAAATAAAATAGACTCTGGGTATTCCAATTAATTTTGCTCATGACTGTGAGCAACCATGATCAATCAACATTACAATCCTTCCTCATTTAAGTTGTACTATTGCCATTTATATTTCAAGACAAAAATACGTATCTGAAAATGATGCATTTGTTCATAAGCTAGATGACATATATGTATTAAAATAAGCCTGCTGCTCTACCCAGTTCTTTAGGTCTTCTGATATATACTAGGGTGGTTTGAATTGATGACATTATTTTTGATTCAGTTACTTAACTGAGGGCATTTAAGAGACTACTGTCTCACTGAGAGGAATTTCCACTTTTAGTGGTCACCAAAGGAAGAGCAACCTAATATAGCTAGTTCTAGCATCACACTGAAAATTTCATGTTCTCATCTTTATTTTAATACACTTATGAGACAGCAAAGCCCAGAGATAACTAAGATCATGTTGGATTTGTTTTGCAGGTTTGTGTGTGTGTGTGTATGCTTTGTTTCTTTTTAGGGGGTTGTGGGGAGACGGAGTCTCCTGCTGTCACCCAGGCTGGAGTGCAGTGGCAAGATCTCTGCTCTCTGACTGCAATCACTGCCTCTCGGGTTCAAGCGAACCTCTCACCTCAGCCTCCTGAGTAGCTGGGATTACAGGCCCGCCCCACCATGCCTGGCTTTTTTTTTTTTTTTTTTTTTTTTGAGACAGAGTCTCACTTTGTCACCCAGACTGGAGTGCAGTGGTGTGATCTTGGCTCACTGAAACCTCCGCCTCCCAGGTTCAAGTGACTCTCCTACCTCAGCCTCCCGAGTAGCTGGGATTACAGGTGCGTGCCACCAGGGCTGGCTAATTTTTGTATTTTTAGTAGATATGGGGTTTCACCATGTTGGCAAGGCTGGTCTCGAACTCCTGACCTCAAGTGATCTGCCTGCCTCAGCCTCCCAAAGTGCGAAGATTACAGGTGTGAGCCACTGCACCTGGCCCCCTAGTTAATTTTTTTATTTTTAGTAGAAACGGGGTTTCACCATCTGGGCCAGGCTGGTCTCCAACTCCTGGCCTCAAGTGATCCACCCACATTGGGCTCCCAAAGTGCTAGGATTACAGGCATGAGTCATCACGTCCAGCCTACCTTGTAGTTGTTTTGCTTTGACCTCAATAAAGTTAGATAAGAAATACATGCTATTCTCTATATATCTTAAATAGATGCTTCTGACTTTTAAAAGTATTATGCAAATAGAATACTGCTATTGCTACCCATGGTTTTCCAAGCCCTTTCCTTTTTCTTTATCAGTAACTATCATGTTTGTAATCTCATTTCCTCTATACCAGAGGTGTTTGGTGTTTTTTGTTTTTGTTTTTGTTTTTGTTTTTTTGATGGAATCTTGCTGTGTCACCTAGGCTGGAGTGCAGTGGCACAATCTCGACTTACAAGTTCCATCTCCCGGGTTCATGCCACTCTCCTGCCTCAGCCTCTTGAGTAGCTGGGACTACAGGCGCCCGCCACCACGCCCGGCTAATTTTTTTGTATTTTTTTTAGTAGAGATGGGGTTTTACCAAGTTAGCCAGGATGGTCTCGATCTCTTGACCTTGCGATCCACCTGCCTCGGCCTCCCAAAGTGCAGGGATTACAGGCGTGAATCACCGCGCCCGGCCAGTGTTTTTTTTTTTTTTCCTGCAACGCACATTTTAATATTTCCTGCTTCTGAATTCATTGATGTGATAGTTCTGATAAATCAAATCTTTCTAAGTAAGAGAGATGTTACTAACAGACATCACAAAAACTTATGTGCCTTCAAATGAATTCAATATTTCTAATTCCCTTTTCCCTCAAGAATGCATTTGCTTTCTACATTGCTTCAGAGTTGAACCCTCAATCATCTGTCAGCATGTGTTCTTAGGGCAACATTTCTGAGATGATAAAAGAATTTTAAAACAGGAAAAAGAATCTTGACGACGACATTTAGTCTAAAAATCTGTCAAGTAGATCTTGAATGGCTGCATGGATGTAACCTGATTAGCTCCAGACAAATGTGAGAATCATAAAAATATAATTCAGCTTGGCTGTATGATATCCATTTACAGTGGATAATCAATCATAATGTATTTAGTTTGAGTTAATAAGGAGGGTGCATGTATTCAATCCCATCACATACTGTTTTCCATGCTTGAGAAAGCACTTCGATGTATATTATCACATTTAATTCTCACAGCATCCCTGAGACAGTATTATGCCCACTTCACAGATGATGAAACTGAAATTCAAAGAAGTGTTAAGAGATTTATCCAGGTTTACACAATACCCGGAGAGCAAGAAGCCAGCCTAAATTTGTTTTGGCTCGGAACTCAGCTGCCAATTACATTAGTCTAATGCTGAGTAGTTCCAGGTCCATGGGAAAGTTAAGTCAATCAGTCACTTCAGGGATTTTTCTCTCTCTCAAATATGCATTTAGAGTCTGTCTTATACAACAACATTAATTCATTAATATTTACAAGAGCAGTATTACAATTTTAGAAACACCCTACCCATAAAACTCTCATAGGTCGTAGAAAAACAAAATTAGTATCAACTTGACTATGAAATATTGAAATAGCATGAGAAATCCCAAAGAACCGTATGTCTACATTTGTGAAATACAATTTGGTCCCAGCAGGAATTAGTCAAAAGAATCAATAAATGGGTCTATGATTTTTATTCAGTTTCTGAAATACACAGATTTTGCAGTCTCACTCAGTATCAATCTCTGATTGCTCCTAAGAGCCAGTAAAAGTTCAAACGGTCAATAAAGCAAAACACAAACACATTTTAGAAATTTATAGCATTTTCATTTGCCTATCATTAATAATGGCTTCAATTAAAGTATAATTTCTTGCTTAGAATGACTCTGAAAACAGATGTCATCACCAGTAATAGTAAACATTTTCTTCCTCTAGGGAAAGGAGTATTTTTAGTTTCCTGGATTCATTAATGAGATATTAAAATTTTAAACAATGTATATACCTTCTGTATAAACAGTATTTTTACTAGTTATAAATGATAATTCATAAATGTAAATTGGAAGGAATTCATTGGAAGCATAACAATATGAGACAATTTAATGTAATATAGAGAAAATAGTATCAATATAAAATATGGTTACAATAATTTGAAAGTTAAAAATAAAAGTTAAAACTAAATTTAAAAATTAAAAAATAAGGTAAGAACAAAAGAAACACCAGTTCATTACTGAGAAAGGAATATCATATTTAATTTTCATGACTTTATTTTACTTTCAAAGTCATGTTGGTCTAGACATTAGATAGAGAAAAAGAGGGACTTAAAATAGGAACTTCAATATATAAAACACTAATTACAATGCAACGTAGTTAAGTTGTATAAAAAAGCTAAGTACAGTGATCTTTAGACATGTGGAGGATTACATAACCTCATAACCTGTACTAGATTTAAAGGACTAGAATATTTACTATTTGGAGAACAGAACGTTTCAGGCAAAGAAATCACAGGTCTAATTGTATCAATTTATGAAAACACATTATGAAATTTTAAAAATACTTATCAGTCTCCACACACAAGGTAATTATAGTGCTGCTCGTAGTGTGATTCCATAAAATCAGTAAACATTTCCTGACAAAATCATGGCTTCTCTCTATGTGTGAAGGACTGTCTGTCAACTCAGATCATCAACCCTGATGCAACTGTAAAAATTAAAAATCTAGCTTATTGTCTGATTACATTAAGTCATTTCACATTTTATCATCTTAAATTGAATAATTTTGTATTTTTGCAAAATAGCATAGAAGGAAGCAGAAGATTAGAAAAGGGGAAACAGAAATGACGAGTAGATAATTCTGTAAGCAGCCACAGACATCACAAGAACTGAGAGAGAAAGCACTGGTTAGGGTATGGGAGGCATTTTACAAACAAGCTTGCCATGCTACAAAAATTATTCTTCATAATGGGTTCAGTTGTGAGGTGTCTTTTCTTATTTTGCTTTTGTACTTATCCACGGGAAATCCTTTACCTGCATGCTTTTTTATTGGCAGAGAGCACAGGGGACAAGTCGGTTGGATTGAAAGTTTAAAGAGGACTATAGAAGCACAAAGAAATAAGGGAGACAGACACGAGATGAGAAACAGAATGAGCATAGTATTGGAAAGGTCACCAATTCTGGAATTAGGCAGTCAATGAAACCAGTACTCATTATTTACAAGCTCTAACACTGGACAAGGTACTTAACTTCTTGATTGCTCTACTATAAAAAAAAAAAAAAAAAAAAAAAAAAAAAAAAGGGGTATTTTTTGCTTTGTTTGGCAGTTTTGAGGACTTTGTAATCCTTTGCTTTATTTTTCTTCATAACACTTACCATCACTTGTCATAGTACATACTTACTTGATTAGCTGTTGTGTAGCTCTTCGAACTAATCAAACTTCCTGGGATCAGGGACATTTTCTTTATTCGCTGCTGAATTTCCAGCACCTAAGAGAGTCCCTGGTCATAGTGAGAGCTTGGTAAAGAGCTGTTGCATAAGTTAATTAAGCTTAGTGAATAAATGAATTAATACGAATGAGAGCGCAGAATGCCAGACACAGCTTAAGCATTTACTAATTGTTAGACATTTGAGGCAAACTTAGATTCCAATGTTGGTGGTTTCATTTACTAATAGTGTGACCTGTGGCTTCTTAACTGGAAAATGGTAGTGAGGAAGAATTAAAATACCTACCTTTAACGGTTATTGTCAAAGTGAGACAAGTAAATGGGGTGAACAATGTCTGGTAAAATGCTAACTACATGGTAGCAATTATAGTAATTCAAAGTAAGAGATTTGACCAAAAAGATTAGTGCTAAATTTCTGGAGAGTCCATTTTCTCCAGAGAGAAAATAGTCCAGTTGAAAATGCCCAGAGGAGGAGACAAGAGACCATTATGAGTACATCGTGTTCTTCTGAAGCTAGGCTCGCTATAGGACAATTAGAAATAAACGGAATTTATAAGTAGAATATAGCCACAGAAATCTAAGCTTTGGGATTCAGAGGATTATGCATTCATTTTTATTCATAATTACATATGAAAGTTCTTGTTTTTCTAAAATACACCTTCCTGAGGGGACTCATATAAAATGATCGTGTCTATGGCAAAGACATTTTCATAAAACAAGGCAATACAGAGTTAGACTACTCTTCATTTCTTATTGATAACAAGGCAGTCTCACAGCATGCTGGATTTAAGTAAACATCTTAAAGTGAAAATTGACCTATCCTTGGTCCTAGAGAATGAAGGGAAGGACTCAGTCATATGCCCAATTTGGATCTAATAATCTTCTCCAAAAGCATCTGTTTTTTGCTACTTGTCCATACTCAGCTAGTTGTTCAAAGCAATATTTAAAGAAAAAAACATGAATTTGTTTAACCATGATTACACAAGCAGTGTATGTAAAAGAACCACAAAACAATTCACATGTGAATAAGCATGTTAAATTTTAGTAAAATGCTCGTATTTTTAAATTAGATGATGGAAGATTCAGTATTATTTATTAATGTAGTAAAATTGAATTACACAAGGTTTTTTTTTTTTTGCTATTTTTTATATTCTCCTAGTATACACAAGAATGATAGTGGAAAAAAAAGGAGAGTAACCACTTCTGTTGACAATGTATAAATAAACCAATTTTTATATGTATAAATATCCTGTAAATATCTGAACTGTTATACTAAAGTCCAAAATTACAATTCTACTCAGATACAAAAGAAATGTAAGCAGTCACATTAATGTTTTAAATATATAAATACATTTACTCATGCCATCGTCTGGGTACTCTAGGAAGCTTGCTGGAGGAGGAGCTTAGTTTGCAGGATGTCTGTTAGAGTAACCCGTTGGGATCAACACATGCTGAATAGAGGAGAAGGAAACATCATCCATCAGATGAAGCCAACCTGTGATAGAGGCTCAGCGACAACCTCAGATGATTGTACAGAGAATTCTGCAGCTAAATTGAACATTATAGTTGCCCAAAGAAGGCCAAAATAGCTGGGCCTTTGGATGTGACCTGTTCAGACCTCGGAAAAGCATGACTTTGGAAAAGGTAGCTCTCTGTAGCAAAGACAGTCCTGGAAAGATTGAGAGTTGAAGGGTGTCTGTCAACAGCCATCATAACAATTAGAGCAATGAAGTCTTCCTGCTCTGGGTAATGCTTACCACCTCTAATATTTCTCTTACTCTTAAAGGATATCTAATTGCAACTGTATAGTTTGCTGTATATTATGAAGATTATCCTGCAGAAAAAAAGAAAAACAGATCCAGACTAACTTATAACTTTCTCTTCTGGGTTGAGTAAAAGTAAGAGAAATATTTAAGAACCCTTCTCCCATTTATAAAATAAAAAGATAACACAAACTTGAGTTCAGAACTACATGCTTGAGAGGAACTGCACAGTAAGTAGCTTTTTAAAAAGTAGAAATACCCTTAGGGAAAACGCTAATATCAGCACTATCTGCACAGCAAGCCTTGGACAGAAACAATGTGGAAGAGCTAAAACTGATACTTTTATGTTAAATACAGATTCTAGAAGTGACTGTAGTGGATAGTGCCATGTGCAAACTTGATTCCTTCTTCAAGATTGAGACGTTCATTCCCCCACCTGCCAGAGTGCAGAGCACTGCTGTCACTGGAAGGAAGTTAATTTATGCAAAGTTATGCACCATTGTGGAGAGAGTAGATCTTAGGACTAGTTGATGGGAGTAGGGATGCTAAGATAAAAGTCCAGCATTCTTCCCTCAATTTGGGGGACCACACTGAAGGGGCATTTCAGGTCCAGAACTTCACACGGGATCAGCTGAGGCATGTACTATCACTGTACTGCAGCTCAACTTCTCCGTCTGCCCAATCTTACTTCGGTCGTTCTTTTACTGTTATTATTCCCAAGAGCACTTCATAATAAACCTTCTTCATGGAAATCTCCATCTCAGAATCTATTTCTTGAAGACCTCTCAGCAGACAGTTTGGTACTAGAAGTGATCCCAGGAAGGAAATTATAAAATGGGACTTTCAAAGTTGGATTGTCAGCTGACTGACTGGCATGGGGATCTCAACCTTAGTAATAGCTGGAATACTGATAAGTCTAGCATGCTGTAGTGATACTATGATTAAAACCTTCTCCATGGTATACTGGGATGGGAAAGCACCCAGTGGAAAGGAACACTCTGGCTAATGGGATATCTCAAGAGATTGAGAGATATGGAGGAATATTAATTATACTAAACAATTATGGAATTGATGTTGGTTACTAAGAGCTCCTGATAAACTGAAGGTAGTGTAAAGGTCAAAGTAATCAATCAACAGTGTAAGGCAAAGTGTAATAGTCAGAGAGGGTCATCTTACCAGTATATAAAGAGACTCTCAAATTCAGCAGCAATAGGAAAAATCCATCTTAACCCTCTAGGCCTACAGAAATGACCCATTCTTCCCTGTTAAAGGCAAGTTCTTGCCTCATTGTTAATCCAGGGAACTCTGCCTTATAAACCAACCCGCTCACCCCCATCAGAATCTATCCCTTCCTCCTCTTCTGGCACCAGACCCATAACTGAAATAAGATCTCAGCATTACCTACCTGGGGAAGTGCTGGACTGGCTAAGAGAACAAAAGGACTATATTCCAAAAGAGCTGTAGGACCTAGTTATTATGCATCAACAAGATCTGTGGGACTATATGTGGGCTGAATCCTTATGGTGATGGAGCAAAGAGGGTGTAAAATCAGTTGGATAAGGGAAAGTTTGCCAGTTGAACAAAAATGTTTATATCATGGCGAGAATTCCAAGAAACAGTATACTACTAGGATGGAAAGATTGAAAGATTGGATAAAAGTGATGAGCCACAACAAATTGAACAGAAATGCTAAACAGAACTCCAGCGGCAGGTAGTGGAGAAAAAAATCAAATGGCTAAGAGAAGTAGTTATGCTAGTGGTCATGAATATACTGTGTAAGGCAGAAAACCCAAAAGCTGACTTTATCTCACAGTATTACCAGGAGCATATCCTGTTTATCAAAGAGATAAGAACTTGGCCAGTGAGAGGGCCACCAGCGTTGTTGAGAACCTACTTTGCATTCTATAGGCTATGTCTAACTATAGGAGATACTTGTGTTGTATTGGGCTCATTAATAGAAATGGTGATAAGTAGTATCCGAAATGTAATAGAGGGCAGATGATAGTACTCAATTAGTAAGAGCAAAGGAGGCACCGTTATTTTAATGAGCAGATGAAGAAAAAGTGGCAGCCAGGGTATCTAACCTGAAAGCATTTATGGTGATGGTTAATAGAAGTTCAACTTCCCAGAAGCCAAATAGGTACACAGTCAACCACAGTATTATTGATAATCTATACCAGTGTTTCTCAATAAGGAGCAATTATGACACCCTCACCTCCACCCAAGTGATATCTGGCAATGTCTAAAGACATTTTTAGCTGTCACAACCTAGAGGGTGCTGTCATAGTTAGTAGACAGAGGGCAGGGGTGTTGCTAAACATTCTACAATGCACAGGACAACTCCCCACAACAAAGACTTTTCTGGCCCAGAATGGCAACAGTGCTGATGTTCGGGGAAAAAAAGAAAACATGATCTATACAAACAGAAGAAATCAAGTATTGTGCATCTGGAAGCTGAGGGAAGATGCTTTAAGAAAAAACAAACAAAAGTTTAGTCTAGACCTGAGTCAGTTTTCAGATTTGACTAATAAAAGGATCCTACAACTCCACAGCTTGGCCAAGCAGTAATGATTCAACCAGTCCTTCTCTAGTAAGACTTATGGCCATTTACTTATGTTACAACATACTAGGCAAAGGTGAGTACATACTCAGTTATTTCAAGGGCTGTGAGACATAGGTCTGAGTTGACATTATTCTTTCAGAATGAGAAGTTTGTATTTTATAGGTCTGAGTTGACATTCTTTCAGAACGAGAAGTTTATATTTTTGTTGTTGTTTCTTTTTGTTTTTTCATGTTCCTTTCTTTATAGTGAGTCATATAGATTACGGTTATAAATGAAGTTTGGGTTCAAATTTTGCTCACAGTGCATCCACTGGGTCCATAAGACAATCTGGTGCCTTTTTTCCTTTTCTAAAATACATAATGTGTTGGACATACTTGATAGTTGTCAGAATTCATATTGTTCCTTGGCTATGGGATAAAAGCTACCATGCTGCTAACAGCCTATGCTACAGCAAATAAAATAGATTTACACTTTGGGGGATAACAGAATACGTTAGTAAACCCAAAAAGATCAATCCATTCAGAAAACCGAAAACCTGGACATAAGGCAATACAAGACATGAGTTGTGCATGTTTACTTGAAGAATGAGGGAATAGGAGCCTCTACAAGTAAATTCCTTACTACCTGATTTTAGCCTCAGGAGAAAGGTCATCCTGACTGTGTACACAACAGCAGCAGAGTCCAAATTGAAAACGCCAATTTTTCTATCCCAGAGAACCAGAAAACAGAAACTAGGAAACCAGAAATGCCGGAGTAGATAAATCCTATGAAGGAAAATTCCAAAGAGGAAATTCCTAAACTCTGTCATTTTACATCTCTGGCTGACCCTTAAACCACTCATGTTAAACGAACTGAAAGCAACTAAGTTAAAATAAAATTAAAAAGTCAGAACCAAGACTGGATCACTTGACCAAGGGAAGGGCTTACAGTTCAAGCCTAGACAACAAAGTCACTTGTTAAAGCAAAGGAACAAACACTTATTACACAAAACTAACAGAATTCAGATTCCACATAGCCTAATATCCAGTGTTCACAATAGACTCTAAAATTACCTGATATACAAGAAAATATAAAATATAAAAGATAAAAGCAATCAAGCCTGGCCCCAAAATGACCAGATGTTGGAACTAAGAGAAAATGATTTTAAAGTAGCTATTATAACTATCCTCAATAAACAAGACAAAATATGTTTTAAAGAGATAAAAATCTCAACAAAGAAAAAGAAAGTTTAATCAGAAAGAAGTAGAAAACAACTAGAAATTCTAAAACTAAAAATACAATTTCTGAAATAAAATTTACTGGTGAACTTATCAATAGCTAATGAATACAGAGGAGAAAAGAATAAGTGAATTTGAAGACAGTACAACAGAAATTACCTAAGATGAAGAAGAAAACATAATTAAAAAGAACAGAGCCTCAGACACTTGCTCGATATTATCAAACTATAAAACATATATGTAATTAAAATACTAGGAGAGAAGAATCAAGCAGAAAAATAAACATTAAAAAATTGAAATTTATTGCCCAAATTTGACTAAAGACAGAGATTTACAGATCCAATACATCAAATGAACACCAAACAGAAAACACACACACATGCACATGAACGCATGTACATGGTGCTAAGGCATATTTTAATCAAACTATTGAAAGTCAGTAATAAAGAGCAAATCCTGAAAGCAGCAAGGAAAAATTTATTACCTACAGAGAACAACAAATTGATTAATGGCTGTCTTCTCATCAGAAATATGGAGAACAGGTAAGAGTAGAACATCTTTCTTGAAGGGCTGAGAAAAAAAAAATGCACCCAGTGAAAATATCATTTTAAAATGAAGGCACATGAAAGACATACCCAGAAAAAGAACTGTCACCAACTGTCCTGGTATACAAGAAAAGTACAAAAGAAAGCTCTTTAAGCTAAGGAGGAATACCAGATGAAATTATGGATCCTCAGAAAAGAATGAGAAATCTCAGAAATAGTAAGAAATGTGTTAGTGCAAAAAAGTATGTGTTTGTCTATTTGCCTTTTCCCATTGATTTATTTATAAATTATATGACTTCAAAACAAAAAATCGTAAGTTTGTTAGGTTGATAATTAATATAGCATTATTACATGTAACAATTATAAAGACAAGTATATGTGAACATATAGGTTTGTAATAGTTCTATAAATACATAAAGTGGTACATTACTAAATCTAGGTGGGCTGTGCATAGATACATATGAATATGAAATCTTTAAGACAGCCATTTAAAAAGGCAAAGTAGTTTACTGTCTTAGTTA
This sequence comes from Theropithecus gelada, assembly GCF_003255815.1. Classification (NCBI taxonomy): domain Eukaryota; kingdom Metazoa; phylum Chordata; class Mammalia; order Primates; family Cercopithecidae; genus Theropithecus; species Theropithecus gelada. Next base: position 56,067,738 of record NC_037681.1, read on the forward strand.
ATTTGTGCTGCTATACAAAATACCAGAGTCTGGGTAATTTATAACAAATAGGAATATATTTCTCACAATTCAAGAACTAGGAAGTTCAATATAAAGTTGCCAGCATCCAGGGTTTTAGCGAGGACCTTCTCACTTGGCAGAACGGGTGAATTCTGTATTCTCACAGGGAGGAAGGTAGAATGGCAACGAGACCTAGCTAGTTTCTTTGAACCTCTTCATAAGAGCATTAATCCATTAATGAGGGCAGAAGCCTCCTAGCCTAATTGCCTCCTCAAATCCCCACCTCTTAATAGTGTTGAATTGGAAATAAAGTTTCAACATAAATTTTGGAGGGGACAGAAATATTTGAACCATAGTATATAACAAAAAAATTAAAATGGAATTCTAAAAAAAAATTAATATCTCATTGTGGTTTTGATTTGCATTTCTCTGATGGCCAGTGATGATGAGCATTTTTTCATGTGTCTGTTGGCTGTATGAATGTCTTCTTTTGAGAAATGTCTGTTCATATCCTTTGCCCACTTTTTGATGGGGTTGTTTGTTTTTTTCTTGTAAATTTGTTGGAGTTCTTTGTAGGTTCTGGATATTAGCCCTTTGTCAGATGAGTAGATTGCAAAAATTTTCTCCCATTCTGTAGGT